>NC_056748.1:711332163-711632163 GCF_019279795.1 Protopterus annectens | reverse complement strand
TGCTGGGTTCCATTTGTGCCTGAAGGAGAGTACTTTTTAAACAATCTGAATTACAGAGCTACATAAGTATATTTTTCGCACACTATCTAATTGTTCAGTGTTTCTTATCAGCACTGCACTGGTTATATTTATTTGCTTATCAGTACTGCATTGTTTTTTATTTATTTGTGTAACAGTTCTGCACTAGTTTACTGCACTGTTTTAATTTATTTGATTGACTGAATTATTTAATTTTCTGTGTCTCCATTTATATAATTGCTGATCTGTGATTTGAATTTTTGCATAGTTTGTGGCTTTTGCTGTTGCCCGCCCCTACTGGAAGTTTGTGGTGTACTCAGTTCAGAGAGGTAAAACTGGTCAAACAACTTTTGTGTTATCTCTTTGTCTCAGGGTGTGACTTTGGAAGGGTTTTTTATCTGGCAGTATAAAAATATTACATTTTGAGTCGAATCTCTGCTTATCTTGCTGAGCTCCATTTCAGCCTGACGGAGAGTACTTCTTAAACAATCTGAATTACAGAGCTACATAAGGATATTTTTTGCACTTTATCTAATTATTCAGTGTTTCTTATCAGTACTGCACTGGTTGTATTTATTTGCTTATCAGTAATGCATTTTTTTTATTTATTTGTGTAACAGTTCTAAACTAGTTTACTGCACTATTTTGGTTTATTTGTTTGACTGAATTATTTACTGTTCTGTGTCTCCATTTATATAATTGCTGATCTGTGATTGAATTTTTGTTTTCTCCCACCTTCCCACCCAATTGCTGTTGTGCTCTTATAGTTTGTGGTTTTTGCTGTTGCCCACCCCTACTGTAAATTTGATAAGGGACACTCCTCCTAGTCCCATCTCATTAGCTCATTCTACCTAATACATCAATCATTTGGGGAGCTCAAACCCCTTAGTTCCTTAACCTTGAATTTTCTTCTGTTCCTCCTCTCTCCCTTCCCACTTTACTAACAAAAAGAAAAAAGAAAAAACACTTTATTCGGCTTCTTTTACTGTATTTGGGTTTCCTCCTCCTGCTCCGTTACTTCATCTTGCTTTTTCTGCTACTTGCTGCGGCTTGTCCTCTAAAGTGTTCAATTGCATCTTTTCTGTTGCATTTGTTACTGCTTGTTTATAGCCTGTTTAAATTGTAAGTGTTATTCTAATCATCTTAGTTTTGGTTTAAGCACTTGGGCTTTAGGCTAACCCCTTAGCTCTCCCTGGCCTTCTCTCCCAGATTCTGAAAAATACAGATGGGCAATTTCCTACAGTTTCTCCTGCCAGTCTGGTTGATAAGGGCACCCTGAGACAGTGTGGCAGCTGCCTTATGTACACAGACAACCACCTACTACTACCACCTAGGAACACAATTTGCGAGAGATGCAATTACATTAGGAACCTAAAGTCCAAGCTCTCTCCCTCACAAGCTATTATGTCTGGCACTGAGAAGGTTGTCAACACAATCACTACACCTCAAACACCACCCACACCTACACAACACACACCTACATATCTGGAGGTTCTCAACAAAAACATACCCAAACAAAGGAGATCTCTGAGGCAAACACCTCCGAGGCAACGCAATCTCCACAGCCCTCTACACCACATACCACACATAGTTCACACACCTGTGTCTCACAACCACATAGGTGACTCCAGAGTGAGCCCTCCACACTACATACCACTCATAGTTCACACACCTGTGTCTCACAACCACTAAGGTTTTAACCATGAATCCAACATATTAATCATAGGTGACTCCAGAGTGAGCCCTCCACACCAAAAACCACACATAGTTCACACACCTGTGTCTCACAACCACTACGGTTTTAACCATGAACCCAATATATTAGTCATAGGTGACTCCAGAGTGAGCCCTCCACACCACATACCACACATAGTTCACACACCTGTATCTCACAACCACTAAGGCTTAACCATAAACCCAACATATTAGTCATAGGTAACTCCAGAGTGAGCCCTCCACACCACATACCAATCATAGTTCACACACCTGTGTCTCACAATCACTAAGGCTTAACCATAAACCCAACATATTAGTCATAGGTGAATCCAGAGTGAGCCCTACACACCACAAACCACACATAGTTCACACACCTGTGTCTCACAACCACTAAGGCGTAACCATAAACCCAACATATTAATCATAGGTGACTCCAGAGTGAGCCTTCCACACGACATACCACACATAGTTCACACACCTAGGTCTCACAGCCACTAAGGCTTAACCATAAACCCAACATATTAGTCATAGGTGACTCCAGAGTGAGCCCTCCACACCACATACCAAGCATAGTTCACACACCTGTGTCTCACAATCACTAAGGCTTAACCATAAACCCAACATATTAGTCATAGGTGAATCCAGAGTGAGCCCTACACACCACAAACCACACATAGTTCACACACCGTGTCTCACAACCACTAAGGCGTAACCATAAACCCAACATATTAATCATAGGTGACTCCAGAGTGAGCCTTCCACACGACATACCACACATAGTTCACACACCTAGGTCTCACAGCCACTAAGGCTTAACCATAAACCCAACATATTAGTCATAGGTGACTCCAGAGTGAGCCCTCCACACCACATACCACACATAGTTCACACACCTGTGTCACAACCACTAAGGCTTAACCATAAACCCAACATATTAGTCATAGGTGACTCCATTGTGAGACACAGAGGGTCTCACCCAAACAAATGACTGGTGCTAGAAACATGGCCTCAAGCTGAATACAAAAAAATGCATCATCATCCCCTTTGGGGAGAGAGATGTTCCTATAAATTATCACATTAATAACAATGTTCTAAGCACGCAGTCAGTCATGAGGGATTTGGGCACCCAGATTGATAGCAGCCTGACCTTTGACCACCATGTTGCTTCCATTTTACGGAAAGCTTTCCACATGGCCCACCCCATAAGTAAGGTTATCTCATCCAGGGACAAGGAGGTCATAACATCCCTGTATTCTTCCCTTATAAGGCCCATTATTGAGTACAATGCCCCATTCGGCATGTACCTTGCAAAGCACATGCAGCAGCTGGAGAGACCACAGAGAGTCCTCACCAGGCAAATCCAGGGCTTCAAAAATCTGCCATACACAAATAGGCTAAAAGCCCTATCCCTCTACTCTGTTTCATACAGACTCCTCAGAGGTGACCTCTGTCTGGCATACAAGGTGATCTCAGACCCCGCCTTGATGGGACTGCTGTATATCCGCAAGTCAATCTCCCCTCGAGTAACCAGCACACACGCCTCAGCCTGGTCTGTGACATCAATAGGACTTGCTGGCGGGACAGATTTGTGTCCCAGAGACTCCCCCATCTATGGAATAGACTCCCTCTCCACGTCAAGCAGAGTACCTCTTTACCCCTTTTTAAGCACAACCTGGATAACTGGACGGGAAATAGAAAATACATCCCATGAACTCCACCCGTGTCCCTGCTGGACAGGGGCATCGGGTGCTGATTTGTCTATGCATGGGCTAAACTCTTGGCTAGGCTTATAAGGGCCTCAGGTCCAATAGCCTACTAACTTCCTATGATCGTATGATCCTATGAACCCTCATAATGTAAAACGGCCTTCTTTTTTTCTAAACAAGAAACATCTTTATTAAACCAGCACTTATGACATATGCAATCATACATTTATGTAAATGAAAACAAACCACACCAACACAATCATAGCTGCAAGCATTTTACATCACAAACCACACTGACACACTCCCAGTTGCAGACATTATACATCACTTATAATATACCCAATCATTTTCAAACATTACATAGCTCATTTAAGTCATGCCTTCTTTTAAACCTCATTCCTCCCCTGTATGTACTGTCTTCACAATTCCCATTTTTCTTATGTAGTTTGCTCCTACCCTTTTCTAAAGATCTCAGTTCCAGTGGTTTTATCTCTGTATAGTCACTACTTCTAGTACAGTTGGTTTAGATTTTTAGATTTTGATTTCCATTTTCTAGTAATTGTTTTTTTAGCAGCCAACATAATTAGACACACCAAGGTGTTACCATGTCTAGGCAATTCTGATTCAGTATCATAGCTTAGAAGAATCATCTCCCTCGTCACACCAACCTGTCCACCCAGCATCTCTAACAGTAATTCCTGCAGGGTATCCTTAAAGTCTGCCAACTCACTGCACTGCCAGAAAATATGTTCCCAATTACTATTTCTTCATGTCACACCTTCAACATTTGCTGTCTACATGAGGAAAAATTCTCTGGAGTTTACTTGGGGTATAAAATATCTATGTAAACATTTCCAAGCAAAAACATTAAATCTTCTAGATTTTGTTGCATATTTGGGAGACATACATATATCCTCCCATTTGACCTGCATAAACAAAATTGCATAAGAAAAGCTCATCAAAAACTAGGGATGCTTTACAGAGCAAAAACTTTCTCACTGATAGACCTAAAGCTACACTTGCCACTACTTATCTCCCCCCCCCCCCCACTATTCTGTATGGTGCTCCCATCCTTACTAACCTCCGGGCTTCACAAAAATTAAAACTTGAGCAAAGCTATAACAAAGTTGCTAAACTGGCAGCACATACCCCTTTCAGAACTCACCACTGTATAGCACTGAAAAGCCTAAATTGGTTAGAACTGCAACATCAACTAACATATACACAACTTCTTACCACCTACAAAATTATCCAGCATCTATCTGCATGTCCAGCACTAAAAAACATTCTACACAACTATGTTCCCAGTTGGTCATTGAGATCCAGTGACCAAAAACTCCTGTCTGTCTACAAACCTAGCAAATCTGCTGGCCATTGTCTGTACTTATACAAGGTTGCTAAGGCCTGGAACTCCTTATCTGTATCGACTAGGTCTCCCTCCAATCTTTCAAAACCACTCTGAAAGACTTCTAATCTAAAATCTGGCTCTTTTCTTGCTCAAATCCAGGATAAACTATGTCCCTAAATGTGAACAAGTACCTTCTCTTTCCTTATACTTCCTTACTCCCCCTTCTTCATTTATTTCCTTACTGCTAATTCTTTTCCCTGACTTTCTCTCTAAATATACCATAAGCCTGTTTTTCCCCTCACCTCATATTGCAATTCCTATCTGTATTAGACTAACCTACCTTTAATTTCTCTATAAACTGTCTAAAATTTCTCTAAATAGTAAATATTAAATGAGTGTCATATACCTTGTATCAATTTTTAACCATTGTGTTTATATTATGTCTAATTTGTTACAAATATTTAAACTGCAAATGTTTTTGTTTAATTTTTGAAGATGGTAAAATAATTATTGTTCTTAAAATGGTTTGTAATAACATTTCTACTGGAAGCGGGAAGAGTTATGTGCTATTAGGTATTCAGTTTTAAGCGAATTACATATCCACATTTTTGGCTAGATGTGTTTAAATTATACTTGGTGTATATTTATTGTACAGTTACTTGTACACTTTGAATGGTAAGATAGCTCAGTTAGCCTCCACTTATTTGATCTGCATCACTGTGAAAAGTGCTTCATTGTATTTCATGTACTCTGTACTCTGAATTAATCATAATCATCTTTTGGCTGTTCCCGTTAGGGGTCGCCACAGCGGATCATCTGTTTCCATTTCTTCCTGTCCTCTGCATCTTGCTTTGGCACACCAACCACCTGCATGTCCTCTCTAACCACATCCATAAACCTTACCTTAGGTCTTCCTCTTTTCCTGTTACCTGGTAGCTTCATCCTTAGCATCTTTTTCCCAATATACTCAGCATCTCTCCTCAGCACATGTCCAAACCAACATAATCTTGCCTCTCTGGCTTTGTCTCCAAACCTTCCAACCTGGGCTGACCCTCTAATATCTTATTCCTAATCCTGTCCACCCTCGTCTCACCCAGTTCAAATCTTAACATCTTTAACTCTGCCACATCCAGCTCTAACTCCTGCCTTTTTGTCAATGCCACTGTCTCCAACCCATACAACCATAGCTGGTCTCATTACCCTCTTGTAGACCTTCCCTTTCACTCTTACTGGTACTCGTCACAAATCCCTCCTGACACTCTTCTCCACCCACTCCTTCCTGCCTGTACTCTCTTCTTCACCTCTCTTCCGCACTCACCATTACTCTGAAGTATTGATCCCAAGTATTTAAACTCATCCACCTTCGCCACCTCTTCGCCTTGCATCCTCACCCTTCCTCTATCCTCCCTCTCATTCACTGTAGTAACAACATTATAGAAATTATGTTTTACTTATTAATTTTTCACTGGAAAATATTTATAATGTAAGGTTAGACAAATGAGGAGACTCTACATTTTTACACAGTTTTCGTATATGATTTTCACCATATTGCTGCTGCGTTAAATGTATTCACTTGCTTTTTAAATAAGGCAGTTTTAAAGAACAGGAAAATGCATATTATGTTCACAATGCTATTTTAACTACTGTTCATTTAAATTTTAAGATGGAGAGACCAGCTGATTTTAATCATGGTTAAACATGAGGAAAAATTGAACATGACTATTTAAATTTTATTTTTGTAAATGTTAGTACCTGATGAAGTTCAAAGAAGTTTTTGGACGAAAAGTGCTTCATTAAACTTTGTGGATTCAGCCTTCAGTGAAGTTGCCAGTTGTTTTTGTTTTAATTTCCTAGTTTTTTTGTATCTTGGATTTTGGAGTTTTTGAATTGTATTTTTTTATCAGAATGTACATTGCTGATACTTTGCAACTGTAGATACCCTGTGTTTTATAAGGGTTCCTATTAGAATGAAGAAAATGCATTTTATCGAATGCATTTTCATCGACACCTAAAGAGCAAACAGGCAAAACAACAAAGCGGCTGTTCAGCAAATTCTTTCCCTGGGAAAGAAGTCGCTTGACCGCTTCGTTGCTTTGCCGTGTTCTGAATTGTAGTGTGCTCCCTTGTCTGGTACAGGTCCCGAACATAAATATGCAACAGTTACTGACCTTAAGGTTAGGGTGCAGGTTAAGGTAAGTGCATATGTATGAAAGTGTTTACTGTTTTTCTTTTTTTTTTTTTGCATTAGATGTATGGTTTAGTTAAGTGCATATGTGTTTTAAGCTGTTTACTTTTGTTTTGGTGGGGTAGTATTAGGGTTAAGGTAAGTGTGTATGTGTTTGGAACTGTATACATAAATGTGCAACAGTTACTGACCATAGGGTTAGGATGTGGGTTAAGGTAAGTGCATATATTTTAAAATGTTTACTTTTTTTTGCGTTAGATGTATGGTTGAGTTACGTGCATATGTGTTTTCAGCTGTTTACTTTTTTTGGGGGGTAGAATTAGGGTTAAGGTATGTGTGTATGTGTTTGGAAGTGTTTACTGTTTTTTATTTTTATTATTTTTTTTTTGGTTGGAACAGCGATTTCTTTCCCTAGGAAAGAAATCGCTGTTCTGAGGTGTTGACATTTTCAGCTTTCGCTGAAAAAGGGTCGATGAAACATCGTTCGCCGTTTTACGCGTTCAATGTTTTAATATAGACCCATTTTATAATTGTCCTGTGATTTGTTCTATATTGTATAGTATGTGGAGCTTTTCTTTCCGGGCCTCTGCTGAAAAAGGACATGTGTCCAGTCAGACTTTCTCAGTAAACAAATGTAAAATAAATAAAAAATAAAAATTAATTTGAAACATTTAAATACCCTAAATTTGCTGACATACAACTTATCTGGCTATCCAATAGGAGTCCCCAGTTCTGGCCAACCCCTTTTTATGTATTTAAAAAAACTCTCAAAAATCCCTCAATCGTGTAATAAAATGATAAAAAATTAAAAAAAAACAGGAAAAAATATACTTCATGTCAAACAGGCTTAAAAACAGTATGCCCCTAAAGATGGAATAAAAAAGAAGCTGTAAGTCATATCTCTAGTGCTTTTAATTATAACACACTAGTAATAGAGATCTGCTTGCTCAAGCCTGGATAGTAAGTTGCACTTAAGCTCAACTGCCTATAAAGCTCCTTCTTTTCAAGGAGGACTGACCAAGGAACACCTCTCTCATTTTTTTGCCACTTTATCAAAGATCACAAATTTAAACCAATGCTTGTCGTAAAGCATAATGTGTTTAGCTAATGCATTGTTAATTTTACCTTTTTTAATCTCATAGCAGTGTTCATAAATATGTTCCTTAAGGGAACTTTGTTTTTTCTATGAAGAATGCTATACAAGCTTGACATAGTGCAGCATATATGATGCCTTTTGTAGAACAGTCGTATCTGTCCTTAAGAAACAGTCTGTCTCCCCTGATGGTCACATTGTCACAAAGCAAAATATATTTACAGTAATTGCAATAGCCACGACTTTGCATTCTACAAACTACAGCTATATTAGGTTTATGGACTGGTCTCTCTAAAATGGCCTTTAAAGTCAAATTTATTTTATATATTATACAGGGGTGGCCCTTGAACTTAAAATGTATATCTACTATCTTCCTTTAAAACAGACCAGTTCTTCCTTAATACTGGTTTAATTTTCTCACTCTCAAAATTAAAAGTAATGATACACCTACTTTTAAAACTATCTTCTATTCCCATTTTTTCAAATCGGTTTAAAATAACTGATAACTCTAACTCGTATTCACTGCCTCATCCTTTAAGTTGTTGACCAATTCAAGGGGATAACATATGTGACACCACAGAAATACAGGAAATTTGTAAATAAATGTCATTTGTGAATAGTAATATCATTCATATGCTTGTCTTACAAATGTAAGAGAACTGTATGTTATGTACTGAGCTTCAAGAATGCAACTACAGTGTACCCTACTGGAAAAGAACAGAAATGTATATAAACTATACAGTATATAAGCGTCTTGCTCTGTAAGTTTATTTAGGGTACAGTAATTTCTTTTAGATATAGATAGGAAAATAGTAAAGATTAGTTTAGATGTTTTCTGTATTTATTTGAGACTGTCCTGCAATGTTGTTTTAAAATATTTCCTGTGATTCTGAACTCTGCAGTTACTGTGTTGTTTGAGTATTGTCTTGTTCTTTTATTATTTATTATTAAATATATTTAAGACGATCTTTGTCGCTGATACATATAAGACATAGTTAAGCTCTTAGTGTACTTGCATATGTATTTGGTGACACTGTACAGGCCACTCCTAAATAACCTTGGTCTTGGTCACACTTACCATTTGGATTAATGGTAACATTACACAGTAAGACTGGGCACCCTTTGGTAAGGGCCTTAAAAGTAGTTGATAAGTAGTGGCTGGTGGCAGCTGGTACTACCTTACAGTCTGGGAAGAAGGAGGCATAGCTGAT
Organism: Protopterus annectens; assembly: GCF_019279795.1. Classification (NCBI taxonomy): domain Eukaryota; kingdom Metazoa; phylum Chordata; order Ceratodontiformes; family Protopteridae; genus Protopterus; species Protopterus annectens. Next base: position 711,622,886 of record NC_056748.1, on the reverse strand, counting down.
AAACCTGTGCCAGCCTTTCCCAGGTGTGTGTTTGTGTTTGTGTATAAATCATATCTCAAATTGTGTGTGTCAGCTACTTGGGCAGGGACACAAAGCACTGGTTGGACAGGGAGGGTGCTGGAGGTTTTGGCTTGGCTACTCAGCTGAGATCTCAACTCTATAGCTGTGCCAGTGGGGAGTCTTATTGGGGATCTGGGAAAGAGAGAGAAACCAGCTCCCAGACTGACTGTGATCTCTGTGTGCTCTTAAGGGAAATTTTACTTTACTGTATGTGTACTTGTAATCCTCCTAATGTGTACGTCCCTTACCATTACCAGTGGTAAGGACTGAGACACCTTGATTACAGGGTCAGTGCAGGTGAACCACATATTAATTGTTTGGCAGTGGTGGGATATCCACATCACATATTCATTGGTTGATAGTGGTGAGATAGCCACATCACATATTAATTGGCTTGTAGTGGTGTAGATATTGAATTCCTGAAGCCTGTGTACAGTGGTCACTGAAGGTGTTTGTACTCTCAGCCAGTCATGCAGTGAACATTCAGAGTTCATATCACAATTGTTTTATTTATTTACTTTTTTTGTTAACTTAGTCAGGGAGAGCAGGCAAGCATATCAGCAGACAGGCTTTCGGATATTGGCAAAGGCTCTTGCTTCCCCCATAGTGCCTTTTTTAGGCAAGGCTCAAAAGACAAACCCATCTCCATAGGTATCACAAGGGATAAGAAACTAAGATTAATGCTACTTAATGCCAGAAGTCTAAACCTCAAGATGCACCCACTCGAAACTCTCCTTAGCATGGAGAACATTGATATCTGTGCAGTAACAGAAACCTGGTTCAAGGCTCCTGAGAGCACCCCAGCACTACCAGGTTATACCTCATACCATGCTTTTCAGCACCAAAACTTGGACCGAACCACAAAAGGAGGGGAAGTATCAATATTCATCAAAGATACCCACACCTCCAGGTTGGTGGCAAAGCACGAAGCATCAGAGACTATCCATGTGCAACTAACAGTGGGTAAAACGGCCTTCCAGTTTATAGCCTGCTACAGACCACCCTCCCAAACCCAGGAGCCCCACTCGGCCTTCCTGAGAACACTGGAAAATACGAAGGTCTCTCCAAACACCATTATATTGGGCGACTTCAACTACCCAAACATAGACTGGGAGCATTACTCTAGCTCCAACACCCTAGCCCAAAGGTTCCTAAAATTTATAAACTCAAATGCTATGGAACAACTTGTTACCACTCCCACAAGAGGGGAAAACATACTGGACCTGATCATCACCAACATGGGGACTCTATGCTCCAGACCAGAAGTGTATCCCTCACTGGTAAGATCAGACCATAAACTAATCTCACTGGATATTCACATCCCGACCCCACCCCCTGCCCAGAAAACCACAGTGAAAAACTTCTCTAAAGCAAATTTCACACTCCTCATAACCGAGGTGGAATCCTTCAAAGCCCTGAGCCTGTGGAAAATACAGCCCAGACCACAGAATCCTTTATAAACGCATTCTATGAACACCTTCAGGAATGCATGGATCATGCAATCCCAAATAAAACCAAGACCCAATCCTCCAAAGGCAGACGTCCTGTCTGGTGGACACCAGCCATAAACAAACTATACAATAGAAGGAGGAAGCTACTACATGATAGAGCAAAATCCCAAAAAGGGAAGGCATCTCTGATCAGTATTAGCAAAAAACTACGGGCACTCATAAAATCGTCTAAGGCCAGCTTCGAGAGAAAAATTGCACAGGACACTAAGGATAATCACAAGGCTTTCTTTAGTTATGTTAGGAAACTAGGTGGTAATTCCCAGATATGCTCAGAATTAGTCCAAAATGACAAAAAATACATCGAACCCACAGACATTGACAACATCCTAGCTGACAGGTTCAGTGCAAACTCCCCCCCCCCACCAAAAGGGCAAATATCTATCCCAGCAGAGTGCTGCCCCCCTGACATCTCAGATGCTCAGGTAAGAGCCACCCTCTCCAAAGCAAAAAACACAGCATCAATGGGACCAGACGGTGTCCCGGGCTGTGTCCTACATGAACTTCAAGAAGAGCTAAACCCAAACATAAAACTACTGTTCAATCTCAGCCTTACTACAGGATATGTACACAAAGAGTGGCATACAGCAACAGTGGTCCCTCTCCACAAAGGTGGTGCCTCAACGGATCCTGGAAACTATCACCCCATAAGCCTGACTAGCTTGGTCTGCAAAGCTATGGAAAGGGTCATCATGGACCTCATAAATAAAGATATTGGGGACCTACAGACACTGGATCCTACCCAGTTCGGCTTTGTTAAGGGCAGATCCTGCCTCTTAAACCTGATCGATTTCTTTGAAACAGTCACCAAGGCCATTGACGAGGGGAAGGTGGTCCACACAGCCTACCTGGACCTCGCAAAAGCCTTCGATACAATACCCCACTCGGGCATTATAGATAAGCTCACTAGCTTAAATATAAACCCCTATGTCACTAGATGGGTTGCAAACTGGCTCAAGGACAGAACCCACATGGTTAGAATTGCTGGAGCCATGTCAGACTCCAAACCAGTTACAAGTGGAGTCCCACAAGGCTCAGTCCTGGGACCTCTCTTGTTCGGTATATATTTCTCGGAGGTACAGGCCAACATGGAAGGACTGTGGCTGACCAAGTTCGCAGATGCCTACAAACTGGGCACCATAATCGACTCTCCAGCCGACACAAGCATCCTCCAAAAGGGCCTCATAGAAACAGACTGGTGCCAGAGCCATGGCCTCAAGCTAAACGCCAAAAAGTGTATAGTCATCCCCTTTGGCAAAAACAAAGTGCCCACAAATTACCACATAGGTGGTAATCCATTAAGTACAGAAGAAGTAATTAGGGACCTGGGGACCCAAGTTGATAGCAATCTCTCATTTGACAACCACGTGGCCAAAGTTGTTAGAAAAACATTTTATATAACCCACCTAATCATGAAAGGATTCGCATCTAGATCAGGGGAGGTCATCGTGCCTCTTTACTCATCCCTCATCAGACCCATAATTGAGTACAATGCCCCTTTTGGGATGTACCTTACCAGACACCTACAGCAACTGGAAAGACCCCAAAAGTACCTCACCAAGAGGATTAAAGGGCTCAAACAGATGCCATATGCTGCCCAGTTAAAGAAACTCCAGCTCTACTCAGTGGCATACCGCCTGCTCAGAGGCAATCTGTGCCTGACGTATAAAGCCATGTCCAACCCGGAATTACTGGACATGCTGCACCTCAGAAAATCCAAATCCTATCTAGCTACGTGCTCGAGAGACTTGAACCTCAGCACTGAAATAAATAGGACATGCTGGAGGGACAGATTCATAACCCAGAGGCTCCCTTCACTCTGGAATAAAATCCCAGTCCAGGTTAGGCAGAGTCCCTCATTGACTCTCTTCAAGAGGAATCTTGATGAGTGGATGGGAGATCGTAGGTTTACCCCGGGTATCACTTCTGTGTCACTGTTAGACAGAGGCACAGTATACTAACCTCGAAAAAGGGCATAGCAAAATTAATTTAAAATGGGTGGCGAAAGCCAAACACACTCTGGCTAGGCTTATAAATGCCCTAGGGCAGATAGCCTAGTATGAACCTATGAACCTATGAACCTATGAGTATGGAAAGCTGACAAGGAGCCAGTTGGCTGAGATGTGCCATGCTGAAGGACTGGTGCATCCCAACCTGACTAAAGCAGACATGATTGCAGCTTTATTCACAGAATAGTATCCAGGAGGACAATCAGATTGGCCATGGAGATGTGCAACTCTCAGAATATGGACAGCTCAACCTTTTCACAGAGAACTTAAAAATCCATCTGGAGTTAAAGAAACTTGAATTGGAGGCCAGTAATTTGGAAATAGAAGCAGCAGAGAGACTGTGACATCTGGAGGCTAAGGAAAATGAGAAACTGCGACATCTGCAGGCTGAGGAGAATGAGAGGCAAAGACAACATGAAAATGGGATGCTGACTCTTCGCCAGGGTCATAGCAGTAATGGGGAAGAGAGTAACCAAACCCCTTAAGCAACAGAGGTCAGTAAATGTCTTCCACAATTTACAGAGGGGGATAATTTTGATAGTTTCATTCATATGTTTGAAAGAGTATGTAAACAGTATAATGTTGACCAAGGGCTCTGGGTACGGTTCCTGACCCCCTTACTCCATGGTAAAGCTGTAACTGTAATTTCTAAACTGTCTGATACTGATTGTTTAAATTATAATGTTGTAAAGAACTGTTTGTTAGAATATTTTAAGTTAACACCTGAAGCTTATAGGAAAAAAGTTTTGTGAGCATAGACGCAAGGCAGATGAAAGTGTGCGTGAATATGTCGCTGAACTAAGCACTTATTTTCATAGGTGGATGAGTGGATGTCAGGTCACCACTTTTGAAGGGCTGGCAGATCTTTTGGTGAGGGAACAAGCCCTTAGCACTTTGCCTGAGACATGAGAATCTGGTTAGTTGATAGACAATGCACTACTGCAGATAAGTTGGGGAAGAAGGGAGACCTATACCTAGCAAGAAGGCATCACTTCACAGGAAAGGGACACCCAGTGCTGCCCATGGGTCTTAGGAAGGGGTCTGCAACCTGTGGCTCTGGAGTCACATGTGGCTCTTTTACCCCTCTGCTGTGGCTTCCTGAAAAATAATGGCCACTCTACCGCACAACACACACGCACACATATACACACACACACACACACACACACACACACACACACACACACACACACACACACACACACACACATATAACACACACACACAGACACACTGAGAGGGATCAAGCGATGAACTTTAAATATTACTCTTACAAAATTAGAAACTTGCTACAATAACACACTGTTTCTATTGCCATGCATTCCACACATACTGAGAGCGATCGAGCCATCCTCTGGCAGCAGCAGCATCTCCTGAAAGCTTTCTGTACCTCTCATACCTCTCAAACTCATACCACAAGAAATCTGGACAGAGCCACAAATAAAGGGGAACAAAGGAACAAAAATAGTGACAGACTTTAAATATTGCTCTTATAAACTTAGAAAATTGCTAGAATAACATGGTTTCTGTTAACATGCATCTTACACACACACACACACACACACACACACACACACACACACACACACACACACACACACACACATACACACACACACACACATACACACAGATCAAGCAATCTCAACAAAGGAACAAAAATAGGGACAGATTTTAAATATTGCTGTTATAAACTTAGTTCTTTTACATTTAGTATAATAACTATATATAAAATGTTATACACTGTGTTATCTTCATTTTAGGGATCAAATATTTTTTGCGGCTCCCAATGAATTTCTTGTTTGGTGGGAGAGGGGCCAAAAATGGATCTTTTGAAAGTGTAGGTTGCAGACTCCTGGTCTAAGGGAACCCATGGTGGGCTGCCCAGACTGCCCCATCAGAGTTTGCCAGTAACAAGGGAAGCCATTAGTCCAGGTACACGTCCAGGACCAAGGGTTAAATGTTTTTAATGCAACCAGTGGGGCCATGTAGCATATAGCTGTCCACAGAGGCAAGGTGGGGAACAAAAGGTGGCAGAGTCAGTAAGTGGGAATGACAAAATGTCAACAGTAGGTTGTTTCAAGACAACAAGGGTCCCAAACTACCACAAGACGTTATATCATATCTTAGTGGATGGGAAACAGGCCACTGCTAAGGGAGACACAGCCTCTGACCTAGCCATTGTGAAGCCTGCAATGGTTACAGAGGAGCACTACTTGCTTGGGCAGTCTACTCCAGTCAGAGCTTTAGGAGGGACCCCTTTCCAAATACCTTTGGCTAGGTTTCGCCTTGACTTGGGGGGTGGAAAAGGAAGTGCGCATGTAGGTGTGTTGGAGGACATCCCTGCAGATGTCCTGATAGGGAATGATTTTGATAATGCAGTACCATGTGTGGATGCAGTTACATGCAGTCAGGCTTGTAGACATGCATGTGAGTCTGGTAGCCTGTGGGAGATCCAGACAGACCACACACTTGCAGCCAGGACTGGTGAGTTGGTTACTTCAGGGAGGGAGCTACACTGTGGCAGTGAGACTGAAGGTGAGCCACAGCTTCTTTTGGGTACTGATGTTCCCTTGAACAGAGTGACTGAAAGGGCAGAGGTGAGTAGTAGTACCCAGGCTGACAGTTAGGCACTGCTGTCAGAGGATACCAGACTTCCTGTGGAAGGGGAGCTGGGAAGGGTTACAAAGAGAGAGTTGAGACATGCTCAGCTCTCAGACCCTATATTACAAGGCCTGAGGGAGGTAGCTAGTGAGGCACCTGATTCTTAAGAGAAAGGGGAATCTGTATACTGGGACAAAGGGTCACTGTCTAGAGAGTGGACCCCTGAGGAAGGGCTAGAAGGTGAGAGAATACAGCAGTTGGTAGTGCCCAGAGCCTACCATCTGGAACTTCTAGCCATAGCCCATGATATTCCGTTTGCAGGTCATGTGGGCATAAAATGTATGAATAGATGTATTATGCAGAACTTTTATTGGCCTGGGATTTCCAGAGATGTAACAGGGTACTGTAGGACCTGTGAGCAGTGCCAAAAGGTAGGCAAGGCAGAAGACATTGTGAAAGTTCCTTTGATGCTTTTGTCTATGATTGACGAGCCATTTCAGAAGGTAGCTCTGGATACTGTGGGGCCTCTGAATACCCCAAGTTCCACAGGGAAAATGTATATCCTAGTGGTAGTAGATTATGTAACAGTGGACCTGTCTTCCATTGAGGCAGAAAAGGTAGCAAATGCTTTGTTAGAGATTTTCAGCAGGGTAGGTTTTCCAAAATAAATACTGAGTGACAAAGGTGCCAATTTCATGTCAGACCTGCTGCCTTGTCTGTGGAAGTACTGTGGGGTGAAGCACCTAATGACCACCCCCTACCTTCTCCAGACTGATGATCTTGTTGAGAGATTAAATTCTACACTCAGGACTATGCTACAGGCATTTTCAGACCAGTTTACGAGCAAGCAGGACAAATATTTGCTCCATCTGTTGTTTGTTTATAGAGAGGTTCCCCAGGAATCCACAGGTTTTCACCCTTTGTGTTGCTGTATGGGCATGGGGTGAGGGGACCTCTAGATTTGATTCAACATGAGTGGGTGGGAGGGTGAGTGTGAATTCCACAAGGAGTCTGTTGTGCCATATTTCCTAAACCTTAGGACAAGGTTCAGGAAATTCATGGGCTTGGCCCAGGAGAACCTGGCAGAAGCTCAACAGCAGAAAAAGGTTTGGTATGACAGGAATGCTCGAGTTAGAGAGTATGCTGTAGGGCAGCAGGTAATGGTTCTCATTCATGTCAGATGCAACAAGATGCAGGCAGCTTGGGAGGGTCCCTACAAGGTGGTAAGGAAGGTCAGTGATGTTAACTATATGGTAGAACTGCTAGGCAGGAGGCAGGGGCACAAATTGTACCATGTTAACATGATGAAACCTTACCATGACAGGGACGCCCTTGTGTTAAGTATTTGCAGTACAAGGCAGGAGGAGTATGAGGGGGATCTATGGCTATAGGGAGCCAGCCAGGAAAATCCCAAATTACTATAATGGACCCTGGGATTGCAGGCATATGATGGGGCAGTGCAGCATGGTACCGGGGTCAGCAATGCCAAGACAGCAGAAATCTCAAGACACGGAATGGGGTAAGGTATTATCAGATAGTCTCAACCTTCTCAAGCAACGTTTCTCAAGGGTCACTTTGAGTTTTTGGGGAGGGGAGAAATGTGACACCAGAGAAATATTGCAAGTCCAGCTATCTAGAATTCTGTAAATAATCATATGTCATTTGTGAATAGTAATATGATTCATATGCTTATCTTACAAATGTAAGAGAACTGTATGTTATGTACTGAGCTTTAAGAATGTAACCACAGTGTATCCAACTGGAAAAGGACAGAAATGTATATATAAACTATATACCTGTGCAAATGTATGATTTAATAGTAGAAGCTGAAACGTACAGAGTTAACTTGCAAAACTTCAAGAAAATAAGTTGGGATCAAAGTGTTTTACAATTGTGTTTCAATGCATGAAGCACACACAATGTCTAGAGACAGAGATTTTGCTATTGTCTTGAAACAGAAATAATTACTAGGTTTCAAATGTAAATGTGTTTTATTGCTCTCTGACTTCCTAGCAGCTGCACACTTCTGAGAGATATGTATTTTTGACACAGAGGTGTTAAATTCTAAGTATCTGTTTAGCCTGGGAACTGAAGTCAGGTGACAAAGAATAATGTCATCTGAGCTAACCAAGTAGTAATGTTGATTATTAATTTAAGAACTCTCTGAGAGACAGTGCATTTTGTATCTTGTCTTGGACCTAGAAACATCCATTCAGCACTTCTGCCTGCATCTTGCTCTGTAAGTAAGTCTAGCATACAGTAATTTCTTTTAGATATAGATAGGAAAATAGTAAAGATTAGTTTTGATGTTTTCTGTATTTATTTGAGACTGTCCTGCAATGTTGTTTTGAAATATTTCCTGTGATTCTGAACTCTGCAGTTACTGTGTTGTTTGAGTATTGTCTTGCTCTTTTATTATTTATTATTAAATATATTTAAACCTATCTTTCTGGCTGATATTTATGAGATATAGTTAAGCTCTTAGAGTACTTGCATATGTATTTGATGACACTGTACAGACCACTCCTAAATAGCCTTGGTCTTGGTCACACTCACAATTTGGATTAATAGTAATATTACACAGTAAGATTGGGTACCCTTTGGTAAGGGCCTTAAAAGTAGTTGACAAGTAGTGGCTGGTGGCAGTTGGTACTACCTTATAGTCTGGGCAGAAGGGGGCATAGCTAGTAAACCTGTGCCAAACTTTCACAGGTGTGTGTTTGTGTTTGTGAATAAATTAAATCTCAAAGTGTGTGTGTGTGTGTGTGTGTGTGTGTGTGTGTGTGTGTGTGTGTGTGTGTGTGTGTGTGTGTGTGTGTATGTGTGTGTGTGTCAGCTACTTGGGCAGGGACACAAAGCACTGGATGGACAGAGAGGGTGCTGGAGGTTTTGGTTTGGCCACTTAGCTGAGATCTCAACCCTATAGCTGTGCCAGTGGGTTGTCTTACTGGGGTCTGGAGAAAGAGAAAAAGAGAGAAACCAGACCCCAGACTGACTGTGATCTCTGTGTGTTCTTAAGGGAAATTGTACTTTACTGCGTGTGTACTTGTAATCCTCCCAATGTGTACATCCCTTACTGTTGCCAGGGGTGAGGATAGAGGCTCCTTAATTACTGGGCCAGTGCAGGGGCATCACGACCTCTACTTAGGAACATTCTTTTTGAATTGTCACATTCCTCCATGAAGTCTTCCATTCTCATCATCATCTTGGCTGCATGCACAAATTGTCCCTTTATTGCAGATTTTGTTCTGCAAAAAGGTATGTGTGCTAGTAAAATGGAGAAGACTGTTAAAATAATTTGGTTTTCTATAAATACTAGCCACAAATTTACTGTTTAAAAACATCCTTCTCTAACATAATGTCCAAGTAGGGAATGTATTCGTTATTTTTCTGAGAAGTGAACTTCAGAAAGGATGTAGAACTATTAATATGTTCTTGAAATCTATATAGTTCATCTTCACTCCCCTTCCATAAAATAAATATATCATTCAGATATCATACGTACATCCATCCTTAAATTATGTCAAAATTCACTGCTCAATAAAAATGTCCTTTCCCAAACAGCCATTACAATATTAGCAAAAAGGGATCCACAACTTGCCCCCATGGCTACACTTTCTTTTTGTAAAAATATTTACCCTCAAATATAAGAAAATAATTTTTCAACTCAAGCTCTAAACATTCTTCATATAGGTTAATTTTAGTCTGCTCAATCTTATGGTAGGCTAAAAAAAAATCACAAAACCACTCAACCCCTTCCCTGTGGGGAATTACAGTGTACAAGTTTTTCACATCAGTCATCACTAAGATATAATTTTGATTAAATTGTATTCCATTTATTTTATTAAGGAAATCCCAGGAGTCCCTACAAATTTTTGTTTCTTTTAGAATTAGATGTTTCAACTGATTGTCCAAAAATTTAGCACAAGTGCTAATAATCGACCCACTAGCATCCACTTTTGGGTGCATAGGTGGGTTGTTCAAATCTTTGTTGACTTTTGGGTTCTAAAAATATTCTGAATGACTGGGTAGTTGATATTCAGGTAATTAAATTTGTCAATCGTGATCCTACCCTCTATGAAAAGATCTCGAATTTGTGTTCTAACTCTGTCATATGCTTTATTCACGTCCCACATAGTAACAGGGGTGTAGGTATTATCATATAATACCTTAAACATTTTGGTGTTAAACATATCCTTATCCATCATCACCATTCACCCACCCTTATCTAATTTCATAAACCTTATATTATTTGCTTTAATACGTTCCAATTCTTCTAACTCGTGTTTCCCAATGTTAAAATCAACTTGTCTATATGTACTTTGGGCTAAGAATCTAAAATCATTTTTAATCATTTTTTCAAAAAGTTGAAGTGTGGGGTGAAGGGGAGGGTTAAAGATACTTGAGATTCTTAACCCTGTGATAGCCTGAGATAAATTGTTAAACATAATCCTAAAGTACAATTTTCTAATAAATACCTTTAGTTTGATTAACAATTGTGCTGTACTAATATGTAAATTAACCAAAAAATTCAAGCCTTTTGCTAGTGTTTCAATTAAGTCTGCATGTACGATATCTTGATGATATATATATTTTATAGAAGGGGAGTGAGGATGAACTATGTAGATTTCAAGAACATATTAATAGTACTACATCCCTTTTGAAGTTCACTTCTCAAAAAAATGATGAATAAATTCCTTACTTGGACATTATGTTAGAGATGGATTTTTTAACAGTGAATTTGTGGCCAATATTTATAGAAAACCAACTTATTCTATAACAGTCTTCTCCATTTTACCAGAGCACATCTCTTTTTGCAGAAAACATCTGTAATAAGAGACAATTTGTGCATGCAGCCAGGATGGTGACGAGAATGGAAGATTTCATGGAGGAATGTGACAACTTAAAAATAATGTTTTTTAGTAGAGGTTATCCCCTTGAATTGGTCAACAACTTAAAGGATGAGGTAGTGAATAAAATAGTTATTATTTTAAACCTATTTTAGGAAAATGGGAAAAGGATTTAACTATAGAAAAAAAATGTTAATAAAAACAGACAGTTTTAAAAGTAGGTGCATCATTACTTTTAATTTTGAGAGTGAGCAAATTAAGGCAGTATTAAGGAAGAATTGGTCTGTTTTAAAGGAAGATAGTGATATACATGATAAGTTTGAGGACCGCATCTGTATAATATAAACAAAAGGATGGACTTTAAAGCCCATTTTAGAGACACCAGTCCATAAACCTTATACAGCTGTAGTTTTCAGAATATGGTGTTGTGGCCATTGAAATTACTGTAAATATATTTTGCTTGGTAACAATGTGACCGACTTTTTCTTAAGGACAGATACAACTGTTCTACAAAAGGCGTCATATATGCTGCACTGTGTCAAGCTTGTATAGTATTCTACATAGGAAAAATGGAACATTTCTTTAAGGAACGTATTTATGAACACTGCTATGAGATTAAAAAAGGTAAAATTAACAATGCATTAGCTAAACACATTATGCTTTATGACAAGCATTGGTTTAAATTTATGGTCTTAGATAAAGTGGCACAAAATGAGAGAGGTGGTCCTTGGTCAGTCCTCCTTGAAAAGAAGGAGCTTTATTAGCAGTAGCATTTAAATGCAAGTAACTATCCAGGTTTGAACAAGCAGATCTCTATTACTAGTATGTTATGATTAAAGCACTAGAACGATGACTTACAGCTTCTTTTTTATTTCATCTTTAGGGGCATACTGTTCTTAAGCCTGTTTGGCAAAAAGTAGATTTTTTTCCTATTTTTTTATGTTTTATCATTTTATTACACAATTGAGAGATTTTTGCAAGTTTTTTTAAATACATAAAAAATGTGGGGGGGGTCAAGAACTGGGGACGCCTATTGTTTAGCCAGATAAGTTGTATGCCAGCAATTTGGGGTACTTAAATGTTATTTTAAATTAGTGAAGGTATCTGATGAGGTCTTGAACCCAGCGACTGGGGATGCACAAGCCATTGCATTTCTTTGTGCCGGTCCCAAGCCCAGATAAATGGGGAGGGTTGCATCAGGAAGGGCATCCGGCATAAAACCTCTGCCAAATGACTTATGCGGACAGCATTTCATATTTCCATACCGGATCGGTCGAGGCCCAGGTTAACAATGACCACCACCAGTACTGTTAGTCAACAGGGTGCTGGTGGAAATTGGGCTACTGTTGGCCAAAGGAGAAGAGGAGGGGGAAGGCATGCCCCGAAGGCAGGAAGAGAGGAGGAAGGTTAGGAGTGTAGTAGTGAGGGTAGGAACTTTGAATGTTGGCAGTATGACTGGTACAGGGAGAGAGCTAGCTAATATGATGGAGAGAAGGAAGGTTGATATATTGTGCATGCAAGAGACCAGATAGAAGGGAAGTAAGGCCAGGTGTATAGGGGGCAGGTTCAAATTGTTCTATCATGGTGTGGATGGCAGGAGAAATGGGGTAGGGGTTATCCTAAAGGAACAGTATGCCAAGAGTGTTTTGGAGGTGAAGAGAGTGTCTGATAGAGTGATGTTTATGAAGCTTGAAATTGATGGTGTAATGATGAATGTTGTTAGTGCATATGCTTCGCAAGTTGGGTGTGCGATGGATGAGAAAGAAAAATTTGGAGTGAGTTAGATGAAGTGGTGGTGTGTGTACCCAAGGGTGAGAGACTAGTGATTGGAGCGGACTTCAATGGGCATGTTGGTGAAGTGAACAGAGGGGATGAGGAAGTGATGGGTAGGTATGGTGTTAAGAAGAAGAATGCAGAAGGTCAGATGAATGTGGATTTTGCGAAAAGGATGGACATGGCTGTGGTGAATACGTATTTTAAGAAGAGAGAAGAGCATAGGGTGATGTACAAGAGTGGAGGAAGATGCACACAGGTGGATTATATCCTATGTAGAAGGGCCAGTCTGAAGGAGATTGGAGACAGTAAAGTGGTGACAGGGGAAAGTGTAGTTAAGCAGCATAGAATGGTGGTCTATAGGATGACATTGGTGATCAAGAAGAGGAGGAGTGTGAAAGTAGTGCCAAGGATTAAATGGTGGAAGTTAAAAAAAGGGTGATTGTGAGGTGGAGTTCAGGGAAGAGTTAGGACAGGCACTGGGAGGCAGTGAAGAGTTACCAAATAGCTGGGTAACTACAGCAGAGCTAGTAAGGGAGACTGCTAGAAAGGTGCTTGGTGTGACATCTGGACAGAGGAAGGAGGACAAGGAGACCTGGTGGTGGAATGAGGAAGTACAGGAGAGTATACAGAGGAAGAGGCTGGCGAAGAAGTGGAATTGTCAAAGAGGTGAAGAAAGTAGACATGAGTATAAGGAGATGAGGCACACGGCAAAGAGAGAGGTGGCGAAGGCTAAGGATAAGGCATATGGAGAGTTGTACGAGAGATTGGACACTAAAGAGGGAGAAAAGGACCTGTACCAATTGGCTAGACAGAGGGACAGAGCTGGGAAATATGTGCAGCAGGTAAGGGTGATTAAGGATAGTGAGGGAAACGTACTCACAAGCGAGGAGAGTGTGTTGAGTAGATGGAAAGAGTACTTTGAGGGGTTGATGAATGAAGAGAATGAGGGAGAGAAGGTTGGATTATGTTGGGATACTGAATCAGGAAGTGAAACAGATTAGCAAGGAGGAAGTAAGGACAGCTATGAAGAGGATGAAGAATGGAAAAGTTGTTGGCCCAGATGACATACCAGTGGAAGCATGGATGTGCTTAGGAGAAATGGCAGTGGAAATTTTAACCAGATTGTTTATGAAATTTTGGAAAGTCAGAGGATGCCCGAGGAGTGGAGAAAAAGTGTTTTGGTACCTATTTTTAAGAATAAGGGTGATGTGCAGAGCTGCAGTAACTACAGAGGGATAAAATTGATCAGTCACAGCTTGAAGTTATGGGAAAGAGTAGTGGAAGCTAGTTTAAGAAGGGAGGTGATGATTAGTGATCAGCAGTATGGTTTCATGCCAGGAAAGAGCACTACAGATGCAATGTTTGCTCTGAGAGTGTTGTTGGAGAAATACAGAGAAGGTCAGAAGGAGTTGCATTGTGTCTTTGTGGACTTAGAGAAAGCATATGACAGGGTGCCTAGAGAGGAGTTGTGGTATTGTGTGAGGAAGTCGGGAGTGGCAGAGAAGTATGTAAGAGTGGTACAGGATATGTACGAGGGTAGTGTGACATTGGTGAGGATTGCGGCGAGGGTGACAGATACATTTAAGGTGGAGGTGGGATTACATCAAGGATCAGCTCTGAGCCCTTTCTTATTTGCAATGGTGATGGACAGGTTGACAGATGAGATCAGACAGGAGGCCCCGTGGACTATGATGTTTGCAGATAACATTGTGATATGTAGTGAGAGTAGGGACCAGGTTGAGGAGACCCTGGAGAGGTGGAGATATGCTTTAGAGAGGAGAGGAATGAAGGTCAGCAGGGCTAAAACAGAATATATGTGTGTAAATGAGAGGGAGGGTAGAGGAATGGTGAGGATGCAGGGAGTAGAATTGGTAAAGGTGGATGAGTTTAAGTACTTGGGATCAACAGTTCAGAGTAATGGTGAGTGTGGAAGAGAGGTGAAGAAGAGAGTACAGGCAGGGTGGAATGGGTGGAGAAGAGTGTCAGGAGTGATTTGTGACAGACGGGTACCAGTAAGAGTGAAAGGGAAGGTCTACAAGAGGGTAGTGAGATCAGCTGTGTTATATGGGTTGGCGACGGTGGCATTGACAAAAAGGCAGGAGTCAGAGCTGGATGTGGCAGAGTTAAAGATGTTAAGATTTGCACTGGGTGTGACTAGGATGGACAGGATTAGGAATCAGTATATTAGAAGGTCAGCTCAGGTCGGACAGTTTGGAGACAAAGCAAGAGAGGCGAGATTGCATTGGTTTGGACATGTGCTGAGGAGGGATGCTGGGTATATTGGGAAAAGGATGTTAAGGATGGAGATGCCAGGTAAGAGGAAAAGAGGAAGGCCTAAGATAAGGTTTATGGATGTGGTGAGAGAGGACATGCTGGTGGTTGGTGTGAAAAAGCAAGATGCAGAGGACAGGAAGAAATGGAAACAAATGATCCGCTGTGGTGACCCCTAACAGGAACAGCTGAAAGAAGATGATGATCTGATGAGGTCTTGATTTATTCAGGATGAAAGTGCTTATCCTTTGTGGTTTGGTTGTGCTTTTAGTAATTTATTATTATTATTTTTTTTTTATTTAAACACACTGGTGCATTATTAGGACTATGGAATTCCTTTTTTATGTTTGTATTTTTGGTTTGTCTGTCATGGATTCTTTTCTTGCTTTGTATTTGGGGAATCCCTGGCATCGGAGGAAGTAGGAGCCTCACAGATTTTATTTTCACAAAGTATGGAGAGTACCCATTGGAACATCAGAGAGCTGACAATGTTGATTCAGCAGTTTTCACAACGGGTCAATGTTATCACCCCAGGACAAAAAACACCCTCTATTTCACTGGAACTGATGTTCAGCAATACTATTAGCAACAGTGGGTTACGTGGTAAATCACAGTGTTCTCCTTGGCTTACCAACTCTATTCGGTCTCTTATCCAAAACAGAGATTCTGCCCTGAAACTCTGGATTAAGACCAAATCTCTTACTCACTACTAAAAATATAGGGAACTCCAAAATCTGACCAAAAACACATAAACATTGATAAAAATAACTTCTACCACACACCCCAAACTACTGACCCCAGAAACCCCCAAAAATTCTGGAATACTGTCAACTAAATTTTCTACACAAGAAATCCCTCACCTTCTAACTCCTTGCCGAATAACACACCCCAAGAAACTGCATGCATTTTCAATTCATACTTCATAAATACCATCAGCAAATTTATGCGGACTTCCAATACAACCAACACCTCACCTCTCACCACCCCCCTACTACAAGACTGACCATTCTCACTAAATCCCGTTCCAACCAGCTACATTAAAAATCTTCTTCGCAAACTTAAACCATGTCCCCCATCAGCTGATAACCTGCCATCTCTATTCCTAAAGGCTGCTGCCAACTCCATAGCATATCCTGTCTCCATGCTCATTAACCATTCAATCAGTGAATCCATTACCCCTACTCTTTGGAAAAAATTCCATACCATACCTATCCACAAAGGTGGAAATTTTGTAGAGCACTCTAATTATCGACCTATTACAATACTTTCTCCCCTCTCTAAAATTCTCGAGCACTGTGTACATAAACAAATCATGGCTTATCTCCCTCAGGAAAACCTGATCACCCTTACACAGCATGGTTTCTGCCTCCACCACAGCACCACTATAGCACAGAAGAGTTAGAGAATTAATGCAACACCTTAGTTTAAAAAGGATATGTTAAATCATAAAATAATAAATTAGCACTCTATTTCAATGAAGTAAGTATTTTCACATAAAAGGCAGTTGTTCACAGTACGTGAACCATAGCTGAACAACCTAGACCAATCACAGTGCCTATATGAGCCAACACCTCCAGCTCATGTCAATAAAGTGTTTCTCTGGGGGGGCACATCTTTCCTTGGCTGAAAGTAGGCTGATAAAGTAAGGGAGAAAGGACACACTTTTCTTTAACTCAAATCAGTGACAAACTTTAAAGCATTTTGTCTTTAAAATAGGTTCTAATGGTACCGCACCAATAAGTCCAGGTTCATGATCAGCTCATAGATTGATGATCCAGTCAATTTCAACAACTTCAGTGCGATTCTGCACATCTCCTCTCCTTATGTTTTCAGGAATCAACTGTAGCACCATCACCTTGAAGGAGTGTGGAGGATGCATTTTAACATGTTGTGCTGAAGCATTGGTCTTTTCTGAATGGACAATGTCACGTATATGGCAAAGGATTCTTTCTTTGAATTGGTGATCAGTCTTCCCTGTATAGAAGGCATCGCATTTTTGACAGTCAGCCACATATACTAGATGCTTGCTATTGCAGTTGGCTTGCATCCCACCCCCTTTTTTTACCCCCCCCCCCGCAGAGAAATACCTTATTGACATGACCTGGAGGTGTTGGCTCATATAGGCACTGTAATTGGTCTAGGCTGTTCAGCTATGGTTCACATATTGTCAACAACTGCCCTTTATGTGAAAAGACTTACTTCATTGAAACAGAGTGCTAATTTATTATTTTACGATTTATTTAACATATCCTTTTTAAACTAAGGTGTTACATTAATTCTCTTACCCTTCTGAAGAAAGAAGACTGGTATCCATTCTATTAGGGCAGAGTTACTTATAAAATAAATGCACACCCAGTAAAGCAATGCCTTAATTTGAACTTAAAAGTTTTTCCACTGATTGGATCTCAGGGATGGTGTATTTTTTCATCATGTTTCTGATAGGATGTCTTGCCTTTGGCTTGTACTAGAAGTGTCAGCTTGTATGAATGTCTTGATTGGTCAAGCCTTCCTTAAATGGAATACCTTTTTCAGTTGTAACAGGATCTGAGGAAGGCAAAACCCGAAAGTGCTTATCCATCCTGAATGGTGCACCTTTTGGTGTCTTTACGTATTTTTTCTACAAGGATTTTGCTACAAATATTTCCTTTTTATCGAGGGTTCATTTTAATAAAGGATTTTAAGAGTCTTTTGGATGTCCATGGTGGTTCGCTTGTGACTTATTCACTGCATTGCCTTTTTTTTATGAAACACCTTCAGCTGCTAACAGGTTTGTTTTGGATTGTTCAACATTATTAGTAGGGGTTCTATTTTTTGCTTTATACAGTTGACGTGTGAGCAAGTTAGCCACAGTAGGGAGTATAGCAATAAAGAGAGCAAAGATTAGACATAGTAGGGAGTATAGTAGCAGGAGAAGAGACAGAGATGGGAAACTGGATAACAGGTTAAGTAAGAAAAGCAGGAGGAGTAAGTAGCTTAAGTATAGAGTAAGAGTAGAGCTGTAAAGAGAAAAGTCTAGTGGACATATAACAGAGTGTCCTAGCAGTGACACATGGGTATTGACTAAGGGGTTAGAATTAGAGGTGGACGTGGAAGGAAGCTAGAGAAGTTGCATTCTTTTGATGATGAATCTGAAGTCAGAGGGCAAAAGTAAGGGAAGGGGGGTCATTCATGGAACAAGCTTCCCATGACCCTCAGAAATATTACCCATGTCCATGAATTCAAGAAAACTCTCAAACAGTACCTAAACAGCACCTGGACCTGTTACTGCAATCATCCCACTGGAACCCATTCCTTTCTCCTTCACTACCTTCTCCATTCCTCCCTCTCCTATAATTACCTTAACAAAACTAACCTCCTTTAGTATGACAAGACGGTCACCTACTGCTCTCCATGCTCCTTCACCTTCTAGTTTGGGAAACAAGCTACCTGCATCCTAATTGCAATTTGTTTTTATATTAAATATCTACACCTACGGTAGCTTACAAAATAAACTTAAAACAAATGGAGAAATAACCACACTGGAAACACCAAGAAAGATAATAGTAAGTGCTTTTGTTTACTAAAATAAGTAAACTTCTTCAGACAATTTTACAAAAGAAATAAATGCCCTTAAATACAATAATTCATCATGACATAATTTCCTTAGCAAACCACCCAGCCTCAATTTAAAGTGCCAAATCATTTTCATTAAAAAATATTCAACACCATACATAAAACATATTCAAATCAAAATAAACATTCACCTATATACAAATAACTCTATAAATTGCATTCCAACATTAAAAATATATAAATATTATAATCTGAGTAAAGCTTTTAATTTCAAAACACTCATAACAGAAACTGAATCATTTAGTCCTGGCGGAACCAAGGATTTTAATTTCAGCTGCCACATAAGTTCCTTTTTCTCCAGTTTCAATTCAATCGGTCCTCCCCTGATGTTTTCAGGAATTTTTTCAATAACCAAAAATTTAATTCATGCTTAGGAAACAACAAAATATGCCTAGCCAATGCATTATTTACATTTCCTTTGTCAATGGTATACAAATGCTCATATATTCTATTCTTAAGGGGTCTTTTGGTTTTGCCCATGTAAAAGGCAGCGCACTTTGAACAAGAGCTTAAATAAACCACCCCCCTGGTGTTACAATTAAACTTATCATTAATGTGATATTTTTTTACCATTCACTATAAAAGAGGTTGTCACGTTAATGAATTTGCACCAACGGCCGGCCTCACATTTAAACATCCCACAATGTGGGGGATGACAT
This sequence comes from Protopterus annectens, assembly GCF_019279795.1. Classification (NCBI taxonomy): domain Eukaryota; kingdom Metazoa; phylum Chordata; order Ceratodontiformes; family Protopteridae; genus Protopterus; species Protopterus annectens. Next base: position 711,603,537 of record NC_056748.1, on the reverse strand, counting down.
TTCAGGTTATTACACTCCAAAAGGACTTTCAGGTTCCTGCCTTTCCTAAACACTACACAAGGACGGTCCCCCACATGTTTATTGATCAAATGATCATCAAGCAGAAAGTACCAATTTTTAAATATGATAGATTTCAAAAGGGGGGTATCAATTGAAAAATTGGTTATAAAACTCAACCTACCTACATCACCAACAGAAGGACTAACTGATTTTGTAGCATCGCCGTCATCCATCAATGGGTTCAATATTGAATCATTGGAAATGACCTCCAAATTATTTAGACCATAATGTTCCAACCCAACAATACCATCACATTCTTTAATGTTCAAAATTGGTTTAAATAACCCACAGGACCTTTTAGTAGATACCTCATCAATAAGGTCCTCCACTAATTTACTGGGGTACCCACGTTTAATAAACATGTCCTTCAATAAATTGCGTTCATCAATAAATTCACTCTCTAAGGAAACCATCCTAGCGGCCCGGACAAGTTGCCCCTTAACAACCCCTCTCTTTTGATAGAAAGGGTGGCAACTGGGGAAGTGTAAGAATGCATTTGAGTATGTTGGTTTCCTAAATACCTTTGAAGTCAACCCATTCAATAAGGGACATTTAACCAATTCCACATCCAGGAAAGAAATACGATCAATCTGAAATTCCCATGTGAATTCAAGAAAGTTTGTAAATTTGGTAATTTGTTCAACAAATACTGCAGCAGAGTACTTATCACCTTTCCAAAGGATGAAAATATCATCCAAATAATGAGTGTACAATGCGGCCCTTTCTTGAAAAACAGGATCTTTAAAAAGAAACTGTTTTTCCCAGTGTGCCATCACCATGTTTGCAAAGGTGGCTCCACACGGGGACCCCATGGCAACACCTGTTTTCTGCAAGTAAAATTCTTTATTGAACAAAAAATAATTATTGTTCAAAACCAGTTCCAATAAATAAATAATTAAATCAATCATATGCCCATCCACCCGTTGTTCCAACAAAAAATCCCTAACCCATTCACAACCAAGGTCTTGCGGAATAGAAGTGTATAAATCGCAAACATCAATGGTTAAAAAATTCCAGTTCTCAGAAAAAGGAAAACTATTACTAGCCTCTAAAATGCCCATGAATCCTTACATATCTGTGTTTCATTTTTCAGGGCTTCCTTAAGTTTAACATCAACAAATTTTGCACAACCATAGGTGATGCATTGCCTCCCATCAATGATAGGACGGAAGAGAGGTTTAGTCAAATTTTTATGAATTTTGGGTAACCCAAATAGGGTAGGTGTAATTGGATAAGGGATAAAAAGAAAATTCAAAAGATCAAGATCAATACCGCCTTCAATAAACAAATCATTAATGAAACCTTTAATTCTGCGGTAAGCCCAATTAGTTTCATTTAGGGACACCTTAACATAGACCTCATTAGTCAACATTAACCTCATCCTTGAAAAATAATCTTCGTTATCCATAAAAACCAACCCACCCCCCTTATCAGGTTTAATGATGTGAATGTTGGAAAACTTTAGGTCATACAACACATCCTTTTCTGTTTGGGTAAGGTTATTCCCTAGTGAACTGGATAGGCATCTAGTATCCAAAATTGTCCTAAAGTCATTTTCACATATTTTTTCAAATAATGAAATTGAAGGATGCAAAGCTGGATTGAATATGCTTGCAACCCTAAAGTCTTTAATAAGACCGGAATCGTTGCCTAATAACACATTCAAATTCAATTTCCTGGTAAATGTTTTCAGATCAATGAGTATTCTTGCTAAATCACTTCTAGTTGCAGGGACAAAGGTAAGTCCTTTAGCAAGGATGTCAATAAGCAAAGGGGCAGGAGTGAAAGAGGAATAATTAAAAATCTTAAAATCCTGTGTACTATTCAATAAGATCTGTACTGTTCCCTGTTGAGCATTAGTAGGGCTAGTATGCCTAATATAACTGGGAGACAACACTATCTCCTTCTCCTGTTCTGAAATTTCTTGATGTTGGGGCTGAGAAGGGTTCTGCTGCCCCCCAGTGTTCGTTTTGTTGCATACCTGAAAAAGCTGATTTTGATTTGAATCAGTAACATTATAAGTATTATGTTTAATACCATTATTATTCCCATGTTTACTAGCAAGCCTTTCACTTCTCCTAACCGGAGAACCTTCAACACTATCATTAATCTGAATACCATTGTTGTCAACTCCTATTGAAAGGTTATCTCTGAGCACATCCTGTTTCCAATTAAAACCTGCATTCACATTAACAATAACATTAGAAGGGGTGGAGGGTATGCTAAACCCTTATTATTGTATTTAAGGGCATTTATTTCTTTTGTAAAATTGTCTGAAGAAGTTTACTTATTTTAGTAAATTAAAGCACTTACTATTATCTTTCTTGGTGTTTCCAGTGTGGTTATTTCTCCATTTGTTTTATTTTTTGGTGGTGTTTATTTTTTACTGAGTTTACAAAATAAACTTCTTTGAATTGTACAGTTGCCCACTGAGGACAATCCTAATGTGTTTTTGTCAGTTTTTTGTTATTATCTGATTCTATACTTACTACTTAGTTTAAATGTCTCTTTTGCTGATTTTTGTTACTTGTACTGTAATGGACATTTGCTTAATTATTTTATTGTGTTTTACTTTAATCATGCAGTTTTTTCTTGCTTAGTTATACTGTGGAGTTTTTCTCCCTGGGCCTCCGCTGAAAAAGGGCATTTGCTCAGTTGGACTATCCCAATCAACCAATGTCAAATAAATCTAATAAATAAAAGTGCCTTTGTACCTGTTTTCAATGTTTGCAGGTTGAGAGGTATGTGCCCATGCATCATGAGGGGTTGTAAATGTATGTTAAGTGCCTAGCTACTCATCCTAAAGGCACTTAACAGAAAAGCGTAATGTAGTGTGAAGGACTTGTGAAATTTATTAGTATGATGACTTTCAATGAATGATTACACCATTTTAAAAGATACCTCCATAAAAATGGAAATGTGTGTGTGTTGTGTGTTACAGAAGGATTCTAGATAAAGATTTTGGTTAAGGAAGGCCAGCCAAGTTAGAGGGCATTACTGCAGAAGTGATGTATTCATTCAGAGAGGAAATAAATGTGGGTGTTACATGGGTTGTGTAATGAGAAGTTGCATTGGCATTTCTCATTAAGTCTTTAACAGATATTTTGAGTACCTTAAAGCAGCCAACAGGTACTGTCAATACTTCTTCCGATGTAAGTGGACATCACACTGTTTTAGTAACATTAAATAGATAGTAAGAGAATAACATTGACCTTGCTTTTCTTTCTTTTAACGTGAGTTTGCATTCTGCAACTTATAAGCATTGTTCCTTTCTTTTACCAGAGCTGTCTATTTAGTTTTATGAAATGAACTGCCAGAAACTTTTACTTTAAAGGCTAGTGCATTATGAATGATGGTGTGGTTTTAATGAGCATTTGATGGAAGTCAATCCCTAACGCAGTACAGAGAACTCTGAAAAACGTAAGCCTGGACAGATGCACAAGAGTAGACGGTAGGAATAACTATAAGATAATAAAAATAATATACAATAAAAAGTGACTGCACATACCATCCCACTGTTACTTGTCCTGCTGCAGCACCTAAGGGTAACAGGGCAGCATGGTTCATTTTCCTTCCTATCTGCATCGCACTGGATACAGGGGAACACTTTCATGAGTAATGTTGCATCTTTGTTCGTCTTCTCTTTTGTTCCATTTCCTTGCAATTCATCATCACAATGTGTTCTCTAAAGAAAATAGGTTTTAAAAACATTCTTTAGTCAGTTATGTTATTATTTTAAGACACAAAACTTGAAGCAGCTTTATGTAAATACCATCATACAAAACTAATGGCACATCATGGGATTTAATTGCTATGTTATAAGGTAACTATGCACAATATTTTCAAAATTAAAACGCTAGCATTGTCAGGTATGTAAACTGTAGAGAAAACACCTCCGTACTTCTAAATGTTATCCTTCTTACCCTGTCCCATGCTTTCAAAGATTTTGCTCTGTAATTTATATAGCTTTCCTTAAAGTTGTTGCTGCATCTTTTGGCTTTTCCCGGTTAGTGGTCACCACAGCGGAACTCCGGTCCGCTAATGATTGGCAGTAGATTTTTACGTGCTGAGTTGCCGGTCCTGATGCACAACCTTCAACGAAGGTACGCCCATTCATGCATGTCTCCACACAGGAGACGCTCTAGCTGAGAATCGAACAGAACAACGTCTAACTGTGCAGCGACAACGCTACTGCAGCACCTCCACCATAGCTTTCCTTAAAGTGTAAGTGAAAAATTCTATATGTGCATGTGTATTTATCTTTCTCTCTATCTCTCTCCCTATTTCTATCTCTATTTATTCATACAGGCACATACACATACATAAATACACACACACACACACACACACACACACACACACACACACACACACACACACACACACACACACAAAATTACACCAAAAAACAGTAAATATACAAAACTGTATACAGAAGATAAAATACACGTAACACTGACAAGTACTAATAGCAAATGAAAAACACTGACTACTTCAACTAAAAATACCACACATCTCAGTAAATCCTAATCACTGAACCAAGAATAGTCAATGTCTGCATAGTGGTACTGTTAGGGAAATGGAGTTTAGTACTGTAATGTGTAGGGATTGGATAAGTAGCAGAGGTAGAGCATCCAGACATGAGTAAGGTGGTGCAGAGAAATCTAATCCTAGCACTACCTAACTCCATCCATAAACATTACACTTATAAAATCCCTTTCCCTAATAATAACACATTTACCACTACCAAAGCATAACATAAAATCTATCCCCTTCCCTAGCCTTTACTCTAACCCTAATTCACAAACACTTGCACATATACACTAACAGCTATGACATAATCCTGTACATCTTCACACCAGCACCTCTATAGTTGAACATTCCTTCCTTGCATACAACTACATACCTGCACCATTTAAAATATAACACCAGCCAACATATACTCACACAAATGAGCATTCACTTATATGTGCAGTCATTCTTTTTTACAATTACATCAGCTGGTCGACCTCACTGCACACCTCACCTCCTAATCCACCCAAACCCACATCGCACACACCTTCATATGCGGAGGTCCTCACCAAAAACATACCTAAACACCAGAGACCTCCCAAACACAAGCACACTACACATAATATTTCCTCTGCAGAACACATTACAAATAATAGCTCACACACCACTGTCTCACCTGTCAAGTCCTTAAAGCAAACCACAACACCAAACATATTAGTCATAGGTGATTCCATCGTGAGACACACTGATGTCCCTCTCACCAGGCTGGATAAGGAGAAGGTCATGGTCAGCTGTCTGTCAGGTGCTAGGATCCACCATATCACTAGTCCACTCAAGTCTTTCAACAAAAAGTACTGTTATAGTTTTGTCATAGTTCATGTTGGTGTGAACGACTTGAGACATACCTCTCTGGACTATAAGAAAAGAAACATGATTGCGCTCCTAGATTATGTGTCTCAGGCTAGTATGTCCCTAGCCTTAAGCACAATTTTACATTCACCTAGGGTGATGCCTCAATGCAAACAGAAAATTATTGAATTCAATAATTGTCTTAGTTTCTAGTGGCATTTCAAGGGGATACAGTATCTGTCAGCCTGGGATGACATGATTGACAGACCTCAATGCTTTGTCAGAGATGGTCTTTATCTGTCACTCCACGGATTTCAACTACTGGGAAAGGCTCTTGCCACTCCCATAGTGTCTTTTTTAGGCAGTGTCTCAAGGACAAAACTCCTGACGTAAAAATCTTCATCTAAAAGCAACCTCAAGGATTTTCTGCTAAATGCTAGGAGTCTTAACATGAAACTGCATTCACTGGAAGCAGTCCTCACCTTGGAAGACATAGACATTTGGGCAGACATGGATACCTGGTTCAAGGCTGTGGACAGCACCGCAGCTATATCAGGCTACACCTCCTTCCACATGTTCAGACCACAAACTGAAGGCATGAAAACTAAAGAAGATTCCTCAACTTCATTAACTCCAATGCCCCGAACCAGTTAGTTGACAGCCACACAAGGGGTGACAACATCCTGGTTCTGGTGCTTACCAATATGGGGGACCACTGTAGCACCCCTACTGTGAGGTCTTTCCTGGTGAGATCTGACCACAAATCACTCTCATTCGAACTATCACACCTGACCCCCCCAACAGCACCAACTAAACTAAAAAACTTCTCCAAACCATATTATAATCTCTTATGATGGTATAAATAGTTTCAGTGGACCTCCTCCTCCCTGAGATGGAACTGGCAACTATGCCAAGTTCTACAGAAATGCTTTATACTAACACCTGAACAACTGCATTGACTTAGTACCTGATAGGACCAAAACAAGCTCTTCAAGGAAGAGCAAACCTGTCTGGTGCACAACTACCATTAACAGGCTTTACAATAATAGGAAGAAATTGCTGTCTAAGAGTAAGAGGGATTAAGCCCTAAACTGGAAACCCTCCCTCCTCAGCTTAAATAAGCAAATAAGACTTCTTGTGAAGGCCTACAAAGCTAACTACGAATAAAAATTAACTTCCTCAACTAAAGACAACCATAAGGTGTTCTTTAATTACATCCATAACCTAAAAAGAAAGGCACAGATTTGTGCTGAACTGGTAGTTAGTGATACCACAAATACCGAGCCTGTGGACATTGCTAACCTGTTATCTGACAGGTTCTGGGAAAACTTCACTCCCCTGTCCCCAACACACTTAGCCCAAGACATCCCTACCACCTGTCTTCTACACTGTATCTCTAAAGAGCAGGTCATGATTGCCCTCTCTAAGGTCAAAAACATAGCATCCATGACACCTGATAGCATCCCAGGGTGCGTCTTATATGGGCTCAAATGAATTAGGAACACCATTGGGTACTCTTTTCAATCATAGTCTAAGCACTGGGTTTGTCCCAGCTGAATGGTAAAAGGCCACTGTTATCCCCTTGCACAAAGATGGTGCTTCCACTGACCCTGGGAACTACAGACCTACCTATTAGCCTGACTAGCCTTATCTGCAAGGCCATGGAGAAAATCATCATGGACCTTATCAACAAAGATACTGGTAATCTCCAAACACTTGACCCTACTCAACTTGGATTAGTCAAAGGGAGATCATGCCTATTAAACCTGGTGGACTTCTTTGAGACAGCCACCAAGGCCCTTGATGAGGGGAAATCTGTGCATACAGTCTACCTAGACTTAGCCAAGGCTTTTGGCACTATCCCCCTCCAGGCATAATTGAAAAACTAACCCAGCTAGGTATCAACCCATATATCATTAGATGGGTTGGTAACTGTCTCACTGATAGAACCCATATAATCAAAATAGGGGAATCCACCTCCAACAGCAGACCTGTAACCAGTGGTGTTCCACAGGGATTAGTCCTGGGACCTCTACTGTTTGGAATCTATTTCTCCAATGTGCAAGCTAAAACTAAAGGTCTGTGGCTGACAAAGTTTGCTGATGACTGCAAACTGGGAGCAATCATAGAATCTCCAAAAGATGTCAAGATCCTACAAAAGAGTCTTACACAAACAAATGATTGGTGCCAAAGTCATGACTTTAAACGCAATGCAAAAAAATAAAAAAATGTATCGTCATCTCTTTCTGTAAGAGCAATGTTCCTGCTAACTACCACATCAATAACAGCACCTAAGTACGCATTCAGTGGTGAGATATCTGGGCACACAGGCTGAAAGCAACCTTACCTTTGATCACCATGTCTCCACAGTGGTAGGAAGAGCATTCTATATTGCTCATCTCATAAGTAAGGGTATTGCCTTCAGAAAAAAAGAAGGTATAACCTCCCTGTACTCTTCCTCATCAGGCCAATAATTGAGTACAATGCCCTTTTTGGTATGTACCTTTCCAAGCACCTGCAGCAACTGGAGAGACCACAAAGATTCCTCACAATGAAAATTTAAGGTCTTCAGCATCTGGCTTATGTAGATCATCAGAAATCACTGTCACTTTATTCTGTTTCATACAGACTACTCAGAGGCTATTTCTGTGTTGTATATAAGGCGATCTTTGACCCTGCTTTACTGGAAATGCTGCATGTCCGTAAGTCAAATGGTACATGGGTTACTTGCGCTAATGGCCTTAATCTGCTATGTGACATTAACAGAACCTGCTGGAGGGACAGATTTGTCTCACAGAGGTTATCACACCTTTGGAACAGACTCCTGCTTCATGTCATGCAGAGCACCTCACTGGCCCTCTTCAAACACAATCTGGATGATTGAATGTGTAAGCGTAAATTCACCCCAGGGGTTCCACCTATGTCCTTCTTGGATAGGGGTGATAGGTGCTGATCATGGAAATAGGAATAAAACTTGGCTATGCTTGTAAGGGCCCTAGAGTCATTAGACTAGTAACATCCTATGATCCTAAATATGTAGTGTAAAGGTTTGGTTTTACACACACTAACACATACACACACACACACACATGTACAGCAATATATTTATCTGTAGATGAAGTTAACCTCCTACTCTTTTATTACTGGCTATATGTAGAATAATGCCTTTGATGTTATAACTTTTTTTATTTGGATTATTCTTTCACTTATGTAAAATTTTAGATTTTCTAAAGATAAATTCAGATTTGCTATTGCTTGTCCAAATAGTTATCTGTTTTATATATTCGTATGATATGTTCCTCCTATTACTTATTCCTTTTACACTGACCACGTCGATGTCATCAATATGTCTGGTGACCACCACATTATCAGTAGCTTCTAGAAAATAACAAATACAAAGATTAAATAGTAACAGCTTTACTAACAGCTCCTGTTAGAAGGTATTCAGACTGCAGTACATATGACACTCATCTATCAGATTATTTAGGGATCTTCTGATCAGTTCATTAACTATAATTGTTCGATTTTGACCTTAATTCTCTTTAACAGTATGAGCTGATCTGCTCAGTGAAAAACTTCACTATATTTTACTATTGTCCTGATGCAGAAGATCCACAGAAAGACCAAAAGTAAGTGGATCCTGGGCTTAGCCTGAAAAAATGTTTACAGCTGATTTATCCTCCAGGAAGGTATGTTAACTAACATCTATCGTGCCACTGTTCTGCAGATTTGTGCAATTTATTTATTTATTTATTTATTACAATTTGGTAATGAACTAAGTGAGATTTTAAACTTTATTTAATGTTGATGGAGAGTGGATTTAATTCAAGAGTGATGGGATACTGATTTGCTTATGGTGGGACAGGATGAGGGCTGCTCCAGGGACTCTTTTCAGCCATGTCCCAGGTCAGAAAGCAATATGGTCTCAAAATAAACTATACACATCTTTTTCGGTATATATTAAAAGCAATCCCTGAATACTCACATAATAGTAGATGTATTTTAAACATTGGTTACTATGTAAACAACAAACTAAATAACTCAAAATTTACAATATTCATACGTTGCTTACATATCACTTGGTATGCAGGAAAAAAACTTTCTGATAGTGATGGAAAGGCATACTATACACACACACGCACACACACACACACACACACACACACACACACACACACACACACACACACACACACACACAACATACAAGGGTGTGCTAAAAAGTTCTAAGCCTGACCAACTTTATAAACTATGAGCATTATTTTGCCTCTATAGCTGAAAAGAGGGCTATTTCATCATGTGCAGAATTGTAATGTTATGTTTTGACTTTGTTTCAGATCATTGATTGAACCATATCAGCGAAAGTGTGGCACTCCGAGCCATCATGACATTCCTATTCCTGCAGAAGAAAACTCTAAAGGAAATCCATGAATGTATGATGCAAACAATGAGTGACAATTGCCCTTCTTACTCAACTGTGAAGAAGTGGCGTGCAAACGTTTAGCGTGGAGATTTCGAGACCAAAGATGCAGCAAGGTCTGGGAGCCTTCAAACTCCTGAAATTCTTGACCATGTCCATGGGCTGATTTTGGCAGATCAGCAGATATCAGCTAAAACAATGGCTGAGACAATACAGATAGCCAGAGAATGTGCTGGGTTTATAATTCCTGAGCAGCTGGGTATGCAGAAGCAGTCAGCCAAGTGGGTGCCCAAATGTTTGAATGCCAACAAGAAAAGACTTTGAGTGGACACTTCCAAGTTGATTTTGTGGCATTTTCATTAAGCTGGTGCCAAGTGTGTTGAACTTCAGGGAGAATATGTTGAATAACTTGTAAGTTTCATGGCTCCATATCATTCACTTCTTGGTCTGGCTTTATAACTTCTCAGCACCCCCCCCCCCGTGTGTGTGTGTGTGTGTGTGTGTGTACACACATATATATATATATATATATATATATATATATATACACACACACACACACACACACATGCATATACAAGTGTGTGTGGGTGTGTACTTGTACATATCTTTCATTATAGAAAATAATAAGACCTTGTATAGAAATTTGATTTGTCAATTATCATATTAACAAAATTAAGAACATTAGGAAAGTTAGTATGTACTTCCACGGTGGTGCAGCGGTAGTGTTGTTGCCTCATAGCAAGAGGTTCTCCCTTTCGATTCTCGGCTGGAGTGTGGGGAGTGCCTTCTGTGTGGAGTCTGCATATCCTCCCCGCGGTTGGGTGGGTGTTCAAAAGACATGCGTAAATGGGCGTGCCTTCGTTGAAGGTTGAACATCGAGCTAGCACCTCGGCATTCATGAAAATCTACTGCCAATCATTAGCGGACCGGAGTTCCGCTGTGGCGACCCCTAACCGGGAAAAGCCAAAAGACAACAACAAAGAAAGTTAGACCACTATTTCCAATGCTACGAAGCATTGTCAAGCTTTACTAGATAAATATAACATATCTTATTAATGGATTTAAAGAAATGACATAAAAGGTACAGCAGAAAAAAAGTCTCCTTCCTTCGTATTTGTCGTTAACATGGCTCTGAAACTAGAATAATCGGTTTCATTTCTGATGTTCTCTGATATGTGCTTAAACTTTTCTGGGGCAATTTTTATGAAGTCCCTTTCTCTAGCTGTAATGTAAAACAAAGGCTGTGCAGTGTCAGTGATGTTTTTATAGTTGTTTGAGATTCTCAGGATGAGATTCTTATATTTAACTTATATCTCAAAGGCAATATTAACTTCTGTGCAACAGATTTAACATAAAGGCTGATAAAACAAGAGTTGCACAATATGTACTCGGAAGCCATTTTTTGTATAGATATGCAATGATGCTCTGTTCTAGGGGCTGCAGTAGAGAGTCTGCAAATTGGATTAACTGCTGTATGTAGAAACTGTTTGTTTTAACTTCTGTGTAAACATATGTGCAATTGGAATACAATGCCCTGGATTCAATATTAAAATATTTATCACTAGAGATCTAGAATCTGAAGTCAGATGATTGAAAAAAATGCAGTATACCTCAACCTTTGCTATTATATGAAGCAATTTATGCATGTTCTTTACATTCTTTAAATGAAAGAACTATGTCGAAAGTATCTGTAAGTATGGAATTTTTCTAACAAATTAACATGTAGGTCAATATTTTTATAGAATCAGAAGACTTAAAAAATGTTATTTGTAAAAGCTTGGAAATAGCATTCTTAGTGTGTAGTGAAAATGTATCTTCATCACCTTTGTTGTTTCTTGAACATTTTTTTTTGTGTTTGGGTGAATTATTAATGGTTACATAGCAGTGTTAACTTTAATTAGCCTATTTGCTCTTGTGGCCTGCTTTAAATATGTTTTTTTTTCCCTGGATACTGACACTATTTTGCTGACCTAAAAGATGACAAATCTACCTTGAACTCTTGCTACCAGAACTGACTTGAACAACAGTTGTGCAACATCTGGGAAGCAACAGTTGTATTTATTTTGCACATTACACTGTGCTAAAGCTGACTTAAAAGTCCTGTTTTGTGTTGTGGTAATTTTGCATTTGAAACTATCTATCTCCACCCTGGTGAGAGAACAAAATACTGCTATCGTTTTCAGATGAATTGTTATTGTCCACCTTGAAGTGCTAACTTTAATTGGAATGTAAGCTGTTGTGAAATGTGGTAAAGTTGTATTTGTAGTCACTGGCACTCTCTTATTCTGGCCTGTGAGGAGATCAACATGCCTTGGACTCTGCTGATGGCTTTGACTTGAAAAAAGGTGCCTACTAAATCTGGTGCACTTCTTTGAGAATGTCACCAAAGTAATGGAGGAGGGCAAAACGGTTCACACTGCCTACCTTAACCTGGCCAAGGCTTTTGACACAATCCCCCACTCAGGCAATGTTGACAAATTCAAGAGGTTAGGTATAAACCCTTCTCTCACCTGGTAGATAGTCAGATGGCTCACAGGACCCAGGAAGTTATAATTGGGAAGTCCACCTCTATAAATAGGCCCGTCACTAATGGAGTCCCTCAGGAATCGGTCCTGGGACTACTTCTTTTTGCCATCTACTTCTCTGAAGTCAAGGCCACTGTCAAGTGCCTCTGTCTGATCAAATCTGCAGACAAATGCAAATTAGGAGCAGTCATATAATCCACCCACCAACACTGATTTAAAAGGGCTGACTTGAACAAATAACTGGTGTCAGAATCATGGACTAAAACTAAATACCAGGGAATGCAAAATAGTATTCTTTGAAAATCAGTCATTCCTGGTAACTACCATACTGATAACACACCCTAAGAGTCAACCCAGTAGTCAGGGACTTGGGGATACATGTAGTAATCTAGCCTTCAACCATCACATGTCTGTGGTAGTAAGGAAACCATTCTATGTTGTATCACTTATAAACAAAAGTATAGCATCTAGGTCCAAAGAGGTCATGCTCCACTGTATTTAGTGCTCCTCAGAGCTATCATTGAATACAACACACCCTTTGGTTTGTACCTAACCAGGCACATCAAACAACTAGAATGTCCACAGAGGTTCCTCACTAAAAGAATACAGGGCATAAATAACATATCCTACTCTGACTGCCTCAAAGCCCTATCCCTGTATCCTGCTTTCTACAGGTTGTTGAGTAGAGATCTATGCCTGGCAACGAATGCATCTTTGGACCCCACTCTGATAGATCTCCTTTCTGCAAAACAACAGCATCAGAATTTTCCATTGTAAAGACTTAAACCTTGCCTGTGAAATAAATAGGACCTGCTGGAAAGACAGGCATGTATCACACAGATCACCCCTTCTCTGGTACAATGTAAAGCAGAGTTCATCTCTAACACAATGCAAGCGTAACCTGGACAACTGGACAAGGAACAGGAAATTCACTCCTGGTTTCGCACCTGTGTCTCTAATGCTCACAAGCAGCCTGTAAATGGTTCATCTCCCAGGCCGCTACTTGTAACTGTTTCCCAAGCCCCTGCTTACACTTATCAAGAGCGCCAGAACATGTCAAAGATTTGTGATGCACACCTAGGTTTTAAATGACCCCAGTGGATGTTAGCCTAGTACACATCTATGTAGAGTATCAGGGCAAAAAATCACTTAGTGAAGCAGGTGTGCAGAATATATAGCATAGTATGAAAGTGCATATTGCAGCAGCAAGCACTCATGTAGGTAACTGTTCTTATCTTCCCAACCACATTCCCTGCATTAGCAAACCCTGTGTAATGAGGTGTGGTATTGCCATTTCTTACTAGGTCTTTAACAGTTTTCTTGAATAGTTTTCATGTAATGTAAAAATTATACTGCAATGTTTACATGTATGTGACAGACTTTTATTAAGAGTTTAATAGTGATCTTGTTTTCTTTGTTTTATCATAAAGATTTGTGTTCTTTTCTCTTAGCTGTAATTGATGGATTTAGTGAGCCTGGGCAGTTTGCCTTATTTCAGGACAGTACCGTTTAAACAGGAATATCGTGAACTAAAGTGCAGTCAGGATTGGTAAGTGCCACTGTATTTTGGGCTATAAACAGTGATATCTAGTTCTATGAGCAGAGTTGTCTCTTCAGTTTCAGGAATGAAGTGCCAGAAATTATTACTGTAGAGGTCGGTGGGTTTCTTGAAGGATATTATTTTCATAGACCACTTCTGCAACTGAATCCATATTAAATGGGAAGGGGTTCTCCTAACATACAGGAAAAAGCACAGAGAACTCAAAAAATTAAGTCTGTACAGGGAAAGGAGACCATCAACTGGCAATAAGTGTAAGATAATAAAAAGGGGTCTATATTAGAACTTCGAAATTTCATTATTTTGAACGTTCTAACATAGACCCCTGGTCAGCAAATGCTGAAAATAGCGAAACGACAGATAACTGAATTTTTTCCTAGGGTAAGAATTTGGTTGTCCATTTCTGTTGTTTCGCTATTTTCAGCGTTGTGGTGGAAAGTTACAGGTCGGGTTCAGGTAAGTGTGCGATTGGGCATGGGTTAGGTGAGTTAGGGTTAGGGTGCGAGGGAGGTATGTGTGCGATTGTGTAGACATGAGGGTTAGGGCGGGTTAGTTGAGTTAGGGTTAGGGCGCGGGTGAGGTGAGTGTGCGATAGTGACAGACCTTAGGGTTAGGGTTTGGGTTAAGGTAAGTGGATAGTTAGTGGTGTTTGTACAGTTTAATGTAGGGTTATCTGCAAGATTTTGGGTGTATGTGTGTGGATTGTTGTTTGTTTGGTGTGCTTGTGTTGTGTGTATGTGTTTTGGAGCAGCAATTTTTTTCCCTAGGAAAAAATTTGCTGTTCTGAATGTTCGATGTTGTCAGCGTTCGCTGAATAGGGGGTCAATGTTAGAACATTTGAAATAATGACATTTTGATGTTCTAATATAGACTCATAAAAACATATATAATAAAAAAGTGATTGTCCTTACCACCTCATTGTTTCTAGTCCTGCTGCAAAACTTAGGGATAACATGGCAACATTTTTCATTTTCATCCAATTCTTCATTGTCTTGGATACAAGGAAAGATTTTCACAAGTAATGATGAATCTTTATTTTTTTTCTCTTCTGTTCCTTCTCCTGCTAAATCATCACAACACTCAATTTCCTAAAGAAAACACATTTTAAAAACAGACTTTATTTAGTTGCTTATTTTTTTTTCTAAAGACACAACTTAATTTAGATTTATGTAAATACCCTCAAACGAAACTGCTACATCATGGGACTTTTAATATGACACTATTACTACATTATAAGTTAACCATGCAGCATTAAAAAAGCTAGCATTAAATCAATGGTATAAACAGTGGAGAAAGCACCTCCATACTTCTAAATGTTATCCTTACTACCCTGCCCCATACTTTCAAAGCTTTTCTTCTGTAATTCACATACCGCTCCTTAAAAGGTAGGTGTCTCTCATGGGTCTATATTATGTTATCGAAAAGTGAGTTCGCCGAACTGCATCTACATCAGAAATGCAGTTCAGCGAACTGTTGATGGTAAGATCGCAGTACCATGATGATTGGAACATTTGCCCTTTCCTCACTATAGTATGATCTATGAGTTGATATATATAATTAGCGGGGGTATGGGGGCTGCACAAGACCAAATTTGCTGGACTGTATTTTCACTGTAGATCCAGTTTGGCAAATTCACATTTTGATTACATAATATAGACCCATCTCTCATTCTGCATCTGTATGTGTATTTCTCTTCTTCTCTCTTTCTCTGAATACATACATGTATGTACATTAAAAATCAGCAAAATGAGGCAGCAAAATGATAAAACACAGTCAGCAAAGTGCAAAGGAAACTCACAAGACACTTATTTTTTCAACTTTAGTAGTGGATGCTTTGGCTTTCCATAAAATTTCTCCAGACCTCTGGCAAAAGTCACCAAACATTGAGCAGCTATGATTAAAATAGGGTAAACCCGCGCAAACACGAGGCTTAAATACAAGCAAAATTAAACATTTTTAAGCTAAACTACCAACGGTAAACCACACAATGAGCTTTCCTCCAGTAATCTCCAACTCAGATGAACCTCACACTACACACTTCTGCCACAAGGGTGCAGGTAGGGCCCTCCTAATGTAAGATGGCTGTAATAGTGCTGAAGTATACAATGCAGTCTAGAATCAGCAGATCTGAATCTAGTCTATGCTATGTACTAGCTACTTAAGGCAACAGCTTTTTTAAAGTGCAGAAAATACAGTAAAAATCAGCTAAATGATAAAATACAGTCAGCAAAGTGCAAAGAAAACTCAAAAAGTACTTTTTTTTTAAATTTTAGCAGTGGATGCTTTGGATTTCAGCAGAATCTGTCCAGACCCCTGGCAAAAGTCACCAAACGTTAAGCAGCTCTAGTTAGATGGCCTGCAGTGGTACTGTCCTCTGAAATCTCTTCGACCAGCTATAAACTGTGGGAAACAATATACAATGTTTCCTGCAGAAGATTTTAAACTGTAGAGGTTTGCTTATATACAAGGCAGGGCCATGCAAATGCAAAGCTTTTATCCCAGTAGGATGAAAGAGTTTTACAAAGTTAATCCCTCAGGCCAATCAGATAAAAACGCAATAAACTTTAAACCAGCAGTTTCCTATTTGGCTGGGTTGAATTCAGCTCTGCTCTCACCAGAGAGCAAATGAACCCTCTTAATGTAAAACAAACTTTTTTTAAACCAAGAAACATCTTTATTAAACCATCACTTATGACATAGGCAATCATACATACTGCATCACAATGTGTTTTATCTTTGTTTAAAATACAGAAAAATGAGCACAGTGTAAGAAAATATTTTAGCAGACTCAGCAGAACTTTGGCAAACTCAGAACAGCTTTTGCAGTACCAGAGGAGGTTAGGGAATATTAGATACTGTTAAAACAACCTAAGAGCAGTACAGTAACACACAGATGGTGTTTCTTTAACAAGTGCAGGCTGAAAAACAGTGACAAATTCAACAAAATCAATAAATGCAGAACAGACGTGTTAAATAATACTAAGGCCAATCCCTTAGGCCAATTTGATAAAAACACAATAAACTTTAAACCACCATTTTCCCACTTGGATGGGTTGAATTCAGCTCTGCTCCCATCAGACAGAAAAAGAACCATCTTAATGTAAAATGAACATTTGTTTAATTAAGAAACATCTTTATTAAACCATCACTTATGACATAGGCAATCATACATTTATATGAATGAAAACAAACTACACCGACACAATCCTAGTTGCAAGCATTTTATACCACAAACCATACTGACAAACACTCCCAGTTGCAGACATTAAACATCACTTATAATCTACTGAATCATTTTCAGTCAAACATTACATAGCTCATTTATGTCCTGCCTTCCTTTAAGCCTCATTCCTCCTGTATATATGTTTCCCACAGTTTCCCATCCCATTTTTCCTATGAAGTTTGGTCCCACCCTTTTCTAAAGATCTCAATTCCAGTTGTTTTATCTCTGTTACTATTATTCATTATGTCTAGTACAGTTGGTTGAAATATTGATTCCCAATATTTAGTAATTGCTTTTTTGGCAGTCAGCTAATTAGACACAGTAAGGCCTTTCCATGTCTAGGTAACTCTGATTCTGCATCATAGTTCAGAAAAATCATCTCCCTCATCACACCAATCTACCACCCAGCATCTCTGATAGTGCATCCCACAGAAAATCCTTAAAGTCTGACAACTCACCTCATTCCCAGAAATAAGTTCCAGATTATCTCTTTCTTTCCTGTCACACCTCCAACATTTGCTGTCTACCTGAGGAAAACATTCTCTGGAGTCTACTTGGGGTATAAAAATATCTATGTAAACATTTCCAAGCAAAAATCCTAAATCTTCTAGATTTTGTTGCATATTTGGGATAGATACATATATCCTTCCATTGTTTCTTTGTGAACTGCTTGTTCAGTCTCTCTTTCCAATCCGTTCTAACCTCCTCTGATTGATTATTATAGTTATTATGCAATATTGTATATGCTCTACTAATTATTGCTGTTTAAAATAACAGCTACTGTTCTAGATTCTACTAAAAACTCTACTAGTGCAGGTCTTCCATTTAGGACCCCCCCAATTTATTTCACCATGCCTATGCTCTGATATCAGTCCTTGAAAGGGAAGGCAATCTCTAACCTGCAGTCCAACTAAATTATTGGTGTCTTCCTATTCTATCATCTTTCTTTCTCTAGTTATTTGCCCCCAATACCTTGGTTCTTTTGTCAGTTTTCTCCAATACATTCCAGCCCCCTCTTGCCTATTCTCTATATTCCTAATTGCAGTCATCCCTATCAGCGCATTCACCTTTCTCCATTCCCATACTAGATTAGTTCTTAGGATACTTTCTGCTACTTTATGGATATAATATTCTATATGGTTATTGTTATTCTCCTTAAAGACCACCAACCAAAATGCCAGTCTCTCCTTGTTTCTTGAGCTTTACCTCTGTTTGGTCATCATCCCTTTCCACTTTGAGTTACAGGTTTCTGCTTGTGCTATGTATAAGAGCCTTAAATGTGTAGCTCTGAAATACCCCTCAAATCAGGTAATCCCAATCTGCCCTGTTCTACTGGAAGAATCAGCTTATCCCACTTGATTCTTCTTGTCTTCCCCTCCCAGATAAAGTCCTTCAGCTCTTTATTAATTTCTATCCACAACTTCTCCTCTGGTTCATAAAAATATGCCTGATCCATGTATAAAACTAATGGGACTAAACATATTTTAACTGCTGGTATCTTACTATCCATATCCATACAACACAGCTTTCATTTTCTCAGTTTTTGTATTATCTTTTGTTTAGTTTTTTCCCACTTATTCTTAGCTGCCACACCAGAATAATTTTTAATCAATACTCCTAAATACATATCATATCCTCATAAATATGGATATTGCTGAACCAATTTATATGAGGGTACATAATTAATTGCCTTTGTTTTAGTTTCATTCATTTTGTATCCTGAAAAGATCTAAAACTGTCTCAGAGTGTTTCACAACACTCTAATGTCTCTAATGCCTCTTTCTGGTTTTATCAGGTATAAAGTAATATCCTCTGCAAATAGAGCCATCTTTTCTTGACTACCATACCAATTATATCCTTGAATTTCTGATTCCCTTATTTTCTTTGCCAATGGTTCTAAATATAATGCAAATAACACAGGGAAAGAGGACACACCTGCCTGGTTCCTCTGCACAAGCAGAAATTATCCAAGAGGACCCCATCCACTTTAATTTTCGCCTTCGATCCCTCATATATCCTCCTAATCAACCTTATAATTTTTTTCAGGAAATGCAAATGCTTCCATTGCCTTGGTCATAAAAAGTCCCAGCTTACCCTGTCAAATATTTTCTCTTCATCAAGACCCAACAACAACAACAATGTTATTTTCTTACATTCTGCTTCCATCTTGATCATCAGTGTTCTGTTAATGTTGTCAAATGTTTGCCTCCCCTCCACAAAGCCACACTGACCCATATCTATCAATTTTGCCATTACTTCTGCCATTCTTTTAGCCATTATAGACATGAACACTTTATAATCATGGTTTAGTATTGAAATGAGCCTATATGAAGGTGGATTTGATGGATCTTTACCCTATTTAGGTATTACAGCTACCACTGCTTTCTTCCAGCATAGGTTCATAGGTTCATAGGTTCATAGGTTCATACTAGGCTATCTGCCCGAGGGCATTTACAAGCCTAGCCCATAGTTTTGTGGCTTACGCCACCCCTTTAGTATGGGGAACTATACCCATTATTTTGCTGTGCCTCTGTCGAGCAGTGACACTGAGGTAATCCCTGGGGTATATCTGTGAGCTCCCATCCATTGGTCAAGATTTCTCTTGAACAAGGCCAGCGAGATGCTCTGCAGCATGTTGGTACTTCTTCTCCTCTTAAAATATTGTTAAACAAAACTTTCCAGATCTTTATCAGTTTTTCCCTCCTAGCTTCCAAACTTACACAGGAATATTATCAATTTCTGGAGACTTTCCTGTAGATTGTTTATGCATCACAATTTTTATCTCATCTCCTCCTATCCTAACCATTCAAAATTGAGCCTCATCTACTTCTATCCGTGGCATATTTAATTCTTCCATAAAGATTTCCATCTGTATCTTTTCCTGATTTCCATATTTCTCTGCTTTATATAGACTTTCATAGAATTTCCGAAATATTTCTAATACCTCTACAGGATCTCTTGTTACCTTGCTTGTTAGGGTCTATATTATTTCTTCGACAGCTTAAGCTGTTGAATGCTTAATGATCGACACCTAAGCAACGAAGTTTCAAAATTGCGAAAGGCCATATAAGCAAATTCTTTCCTCTGGAAAAGAATTTGCTAGTCCGTCCGGAAATAAAATTTACTTTTCAACCTAAATATAGTGGCGGGGGCTTTGCCCCCCTCACCTCTGGCATGGGAGGCTGTGCCCCCCTCAACCCCTGGCATGGGAGGCTGTGCCCCCCACACCCCCCAACTAAATATACCAACTCTGAGATCTCACTACATTGGGGAAAAGGGCAAATCCCCGATAATAGCCAAGCAAATTTTTTCCCGAAGAAAGAATTTGCATATATGGCCGTTCATGATTTTGAAACTTCGGCACTTATTGATGTCAATCATTGAGCATTTGACAACCTAAGCTGCCGAAGAAATAGTATAGACCTGCTTGTTATAAGCTCCTTAAGCTTGGTGACAGCTCTTTCTACTTTCTGTTATCTGAGTTGTTGTGCTAAAAGTTTTTGTGGTCTAGGGTTATTATACAAAACAGTTGGTTAACAGCAATCTTTCTAAACTCATGTATAATATTGAGGTAATCCCTTATTTTCTGCTTAGCATTCTGCAGTTGATCCTCTTCTTGTTCTGTGAGCTTCACCCTATTCTGCAATACATTAACATTTGTCAGCCCCTTTAAATAATTCTTGTTACTTCTTAACTATCACTCCCTTTCTTTTATTTCCATCCTATTTTTAAATTCCACCTTCATTTTATCCCACCTACTAGCTATATTTTCAGAAGTAATTTTTTATACTCTTGAATAGCTCCTGAATAATCTCCACTACCCATTCCTTAAATTCCTCTCTTTTCAACAGATAGGTGGGAAAACACCATTTTTTTATTTCATTACCCTCTGTTTTTAATTTAGTTATTATTGACACATGATCTGAAGTAGTTATTGGGTGCGTATCAAGGCTCCAAACAGACAAGGAAGCAGAGCCAATGATCAACACAAAAGGTTTTATTTAGCGCTTCAAATTCTCAAGAAGCTTCTATTCTGGAGATGAAAGCACTAAATAAAACCTTTTGTGTGGATCATTGGCTCGGCTTCCTTGTCTGTTTGGAGCAATAGTTCATGTGGAGTTGTGTGTATCAAGGCCTTCAATTAAATGCACATGCTCCTGTCAAATGTAAATTTTGTCTAGCCTAGCCCAAGTTTTATATTTTGGGGAATAATGTGTAAATGCACACCAAACTCCTATCACTGAATTCACATCTTTCATGTCAAATATTTTCATAATTTGTTTCAAAAATCTACCCTCCTTTGTTATACTTTCCCTTCTCAGCCCCCCCATATGCATCTTCACTGCTCCAAATCAAATTCTATTCCCCACCTATAAGTAATATTCCTTGCTAAAAACTGATTATTTCTCCCAGAATTTTCTTAAGCTCCACTATAGCAGGACTATAAATACATGCCAGTGTAATCCTCCTCCCTTGCCAGTGGCCCGTTAGCACTGCAAAGCTGCCATTATTATCTTTTTTATCCTTTTGGAACTTCTCTTGCAATTAATATAAGCACTTCTCTTTTCATTTCACTCAGATATTCCCCTGAATAACCATCCTGAAAACCTTACTTTATCAAATTCACATGTTCGGTTCTTTCCAAGTGTGTCTCCTGTAACATAACTATTTGCACTCTACATTTTTTAATATAGTTCACTATTCCTTTCTTTATTGTATTTATTTGTGAGACCATTGACATTTAAAGATATTGCAGAAGGCATCATGGTATTGAAAAATTATCATTCCCACCTTTTATGTATAACGCCTTTTTTGTTAAATGACTAATTCCAGCTTTTGTGTTACATGCATACACTGTTTATCAGGTTGAACTGTTGTATAGTTGTTTCTTGGCATATTCATTTGAGCCTATGTCATATCTTACAAAATGTTTTATTTTATTGAAAGTCCTCAAACAAACAAAAAACAAAACAAAAAAAAACAAATAACCCCTGAATACTCCCCTAAAAACCTATTAACTTAATACTAACACACAAAACTATTTACATATTCAAATATTGAAGTTTTACCTTCCTAATAGGAACAAATGTCCCAAACTGATAGCCACACTTACAGACTTGAGTTAACCTAAAAGAAGGGTTATCCATTCTAAGACGCATGGTGCAGCCTGTGCTTCTACTAAGTGCTAACTGGCTTTGTCTTTTTTTATAGCTTTCCCAGCTGGGAAAACTCTTGGATGCTTTCAGAGACCATTATCTCTTAGGCAGTTTCTCTTTTCTTTTTCTTTTTCCCAAGCCAATCACTCTCCACCAGACTGCAACCAATTTCTTTACAGAATTGCTACTAATTAAACATTCATTTAGTATTGAAAAAGCCTCAGAGTATTCAATATTCTTTTTAATTTACTTGCTGTCTCTTAAAACTTGTTACTAAATCAATCTAAGGTCCTTAATCCAGTCAGTCCCCCCATGCAAGAATGAGAAAATGCACATTATTTTTTTCTTTTATAATGCTCTTTTAACCAAGCTTTTTGTAACATTGCAGTGCCTACATTTCTTAAAACTGAATAATAAGAATTAGAAAAGGGAGAAAGAAAAGAAAAGAAATAACAGCAGCACCTATTTATGATCTATTTATGCTTAAACATAACTGAGAAAACCTTACTTTATAGCATGCAAAGAAAACCATACCCCACAAAAATACTACTAGTAAGAAAAAAGTTTTCTTTGCTTACAGTTAACTTTCTCCCCTCTCTTCCCCTCCCCAAAGCATTTTTGAACATTAACCAAACCAAAGAAACATGGTGACTAGGCTACGAGGATGCAATGAGTGTTAAGCAGTAATTCAAATTTATTAATAATAACTGGGCACTTTTGTCCTTTTCTGTTTAGAACTTCATCAGAATGAAGATTCAACCAATATGACATTTCTTTTATACACAGATAACAAAGTACACCAAAGACAACAATAAATAAAAGAATAATTGAAGAAATAATCCTTGAAGAGCTTGTATGTTACTACACAGTCATATTCTAAATAGCTAAAAAGATAAAAACAGATAAATCCTCACAAGCGTAAAGTTTATAAAGGCTCAGAAGACTGATATTTAAAAATATATATCATCTGTTGTGCTGCAAAACTATAAATATGTTAAAAATTATTTAGTTGAACCTAAAAAATGTGCATACAAAATAGATAAGGAGTTGGTTAGCATGTTATAATTTAGCAACTCTTCATTTCAGCACTGGTTGTAAAGAATTAGAATTGTTTAAACCAGGAAACATAAAGGCATTAAGCATTGCCATACTAACTCTGTATATTCTAACATACCTTCCCAATCCCATCTTCTAGGATCAATATCCACTCTTTCCAAAATACCAAATAAGAATTCATCATGAGAGTCTTTAGGGAGTATTATAAAGAGCATTATTAGCATTTTTAGTTCTAATGCTATAGTAATATTCATAAATCTGCTTCTTTAAAGTTCTCTCTGTTTTTCTGACATAAAAGCCATCATATTTTTTACAGACTGCAACATAAATTAAACCTTTTGTCTCACAATTTCCCTCTCTTCAAACACAATTGTGTGCCAGCTGAGTTACCTAAGGTAACCATATCATTTTCTATTATGTAACGACATTGTTGGCATGTGTCCACATCTTTTAATACCAAGTCTGTCATTATCTTTTCTAATGTTTTAATTTTCAAACAAATTACTTAAGTTTCTGCCAGTTTTTGTAACAAATCTGGGGTCAGTACCTAAAATCCCCACTAAGTCTGGATTATATCACAGCATATTCCAGCTCTTAATAATAATATCCTTTACCCTGGGTGTAGCATGATTAAATTCTGATTCCAAACTAACATTTCTCTATTAAAATTCTTACATACCTCATCTGAATTTGTTTTTTTCCATGTCTAAATTTGGATCACAAAAACAGAGGTTTGTATTTCTTACCCCATTTTCCTAAAATGTCTTGCTTGATATTGTGAATAAAGTTAATGAGATAGCCTTAGTCTACAAATAAATGACTAATGAGATCAAACTCTTTTTTTAAATCTTCATAATCTGATGTCATCCTGGCAGCCCAAACACACTGCCCTTTTACCACACTTTTTGTCTGTAAAAATGTATGAGCACTATAGGCTTATGGCACACTTGAGACTTAAATTTCCCATTTATAACCTCAATCAAGGTATCCAGATAGTTAATTACTTTTTTTGTTATAACTGTATGTGAATCTTTAGGAAAAAGTTGTGTTGTTTAAATAACTAACAGATTCAGTAATTCCTGCTTCTGTTCCTTCCCAGAGGATAAATATATCATCCAGAAATCTCAGATAAAGTTTGACTGAGGCATGAAATTTACAATTAGATACAAATGAATTCTCCCAGCTTAATATAACTAAATTTGCATAGGTTGGGGCACAGATTGCACCCATGCCTACTCCCTTAATTTGTTGAAAAGTTTCTCCTTCAGAAAATATAAAATTATTTTCAAAGACTACTCTAATTCTGTCAACAAAATCACATCATCATTTTTAAGGTGTAGTATCTAGAAAGTCTTTCCTGGAATAGGTTGAGTCCTTCTTCTAAAGAGATAATGGGAAAAAAGATCTACTATGTCAGTGGTTAAAAAAAGCATTTCCTGAAATTAAATCAGGAGAAAGCTTCCCTAGGAAATCCCAGAAATCTCTTAAAATATTGGTCTTAGTACGCATAATAAATTTGAGGGACCTACCTTTGTACATAGCTGTGGGGTGGGTTTTTGAACCACTCACAACCATGATAGGCCTAAAAGATTCTTATATTTGTGTGCACCTTTGGGATTCCAAAGATTGAGGGGACCAGAACTTCTGTTTGGACCAGAACATTTTTGTAATGTTTCATTCATTAACAGAAAATTGGACAAGACAATAGCAGTGTTTATTTGAACTCTTTAAAGGACTTTATTGTTCAAGCTTAAGAGTCATAAGTTAGACAATTTGTATTTGGAGGACTGTATCAACAGGAAGTTAGAACAGGGCTTGCACAGCTTTAAATTTCCAAATGAATTAGAGTATGATGATGAAATGGTTAAAGACTTTATAGGCTTGTTTAATAAGTATGGTTTTGAATTGACTTCCAAAATGGCTGCACATTGAGTAACAGCTTATTTCTAGCTCTCCCAGTGTGAAAACAGAAACACAGCAGAGAAGGCCAGTAGACTTGTGTTTATGAGTAGATTTCAGTAACTGGCAAGTAAGTGCATTGCCTGAATGCCACAAATAAAGAAATACAGAAGACCTGATGAAAAATTAGCTACAAAAGGTGATAAAAAAACACTGACGGGGGAAAGATCTGCAGATGTTCAGCAAAAAGCAATGCAACCTTCAGACATGACTTCCAGTAACCTACAGGAAGATAAAAGACAATTGAATACAGACCTGGTTAAAATAAACAAAACACTGATGGAGTATATCAACACAAACAACAAAAGGCTGGAAAAAATGGAAGAAGCTTTACACAGATATTCAGATGAGATGATAAAGCTGCAGAAATCAGAGGTCAAAATAAATAAAAGGCTGGCTGAATATGAGACTGCTCAAGAAGAGATGTTTCAAAAAATAATAAAATTAGAGGACAGAGCACATAGGGAAAACCCAAGATTTTCAGCTATACCAGAGAAGCTGTAAGAACGGACTGCATTAATTAATTTTATGAAAGCACAAATAAGCAACTGGACTGGTATTCCACAGCGGGAGTTGCTTGCTGAAAGGGCACATCATATGTACGCTCCAAACCTGGCTATATGAAAGCAACCTAGACCTTTAATAATAAAGATGCTATCCTACCAGCAGAAGGAGCTGATTCTGACAAAAATGTGGCAGAAGGGCAAATTACTAAAAGTGGGAGACAGCAGAGGGTTTGTGGAGAATGATTACTCATTGTACACCAGACAGAAGAGGAGCAAATGTATTCTACTATTCAGCAAATGTTGAGATGCAGGTGTGAGATTCAAACTGCTGTACCCAGCGGTATTCAAGGTGTTCTTCCCCTGATAGACAAAATCATTTTTTCTGAGGTAAATCATTTTTTCCCCAGGTAAAATAGTAACACCTAACCCACAGAATCTAGACCCTGATAATCCCTCTTTAATAGCCAATAACTTCAATAGCTTCTTTACTACTTCCATACAAACACTAGCAAGCCATTTATCCCCTGATGCTTCCCAACTGATCTTAAGTAACACCAACAACGTCATTCCTTCCCTTCAACTTCAACCCATACCCACCTCCTACATACAATCTCTCTTACAAAAACTTAAACCCACTACCCCCTCAGCAGATAAGCTTCCTGCTGAATTCCTTCAGGTAGCAGCAAAAGCTATAGCCTACCCTGTTTCGATCCTAATAAACAGATCCATAAAAGAAAGTGATTTTCCAGCAATCTGGAAGATATCACACATCATACCCTTACATAAAGGAGGCAAATCCACTGACCTCTCTAACTACCGCCCAATAGCACTATTACCTCCACTAGCTAAAATCATGGAAAAATGTATACACAAACAACTACTTAACCATCTCCTTCAAAATAACCTACTAGCAAGCACTCAACATGGATTTAGACCCTCACATAGTACGACCACTGCACTACTTTCCTTTACTAACACAATAAACTGTAACCGTAATAATAACAAACTAACTGCTTCTCTTTTCCTAGACCTGTCAAAAGCCTTCGACATGGTCAACCATAAACTTCTCCTACACATACTAAACTCACTTGCCTTGGATTTTTCCTCCTTAACGTGGTTCTCATCCTACCTTGAAAACCGACAACAAGCAGTACTCTGGAAAAATTCTCTATCTGCTCTACTACCTATCTCCTTAGGAGTACCTCAAGGATCAATATTAGGCCCACTCTTATTCTCTATCTTTATTAATGATCTTCAATCATCTATCCATAACACTACCTGCATACAATATGCAGATGATTCTACCATCATCTGTACAGCTCCCACCAATCTGAACTCCAGTCACTCACACAATCTACCTTTTCAACCGTTGAACAATGGTTCTCAAAAGATGTCTCCTTCTCAACTCCAAGAAAACAAAACTATTACTATTCTCACCTACCCACAAATCTCCTCAACTAAATTTTACTATTACTGCAGCTGACAATTCTCTTATCTCCCCAGACTCTACTACCAAACTGCTTGGTGTTACTATTGATAATAATCTTAACTATGATTGTCATATCAATAACACTATAAAAGCAGTAAATAAAAGATAGGTTCACTGTACAGAATAAAACCCTTCCTTACTCCAGAAGCACGGACCACCTTAGCTCAATCACATCTTATCTCCACCCTACTGTATGCTTCCTCTATTTACACCAATCTCTAAAGGTAACCTGAAAAACTAACTACATCCTATCATAATATAGCCCGTTTTGCCACAGCATCCCAGTACAGAACTCACCACTGTAATAACTTAAAACAATTACAATGGTTAGAACTACCTAACAAGCTTATCTATCAACAACTCTTAATTACACATAACATTCTTTATCAACCAACAAAACACCAGCTCTCAGTAACCTCCTTACTCCCTACAAAACTTGAAACAGTTGATCTGCGAAAAGATACAAGTCACCACAACTAGAATTACAAATTCAGCAGGTAACTGTCTATTTTCAAACTCCATAGGGAAAATATGGAATAACCTCCCCTCACTAGACTCCTTTCAACTTTTCAAAAAACAACTTCTATTACATCTTAACAACTTCTGGCTCTGCTCCTGTACCAATCCAGACTAAATGACTTCTTCGCTCTTCAGCCATACCTCCCTACGTAAAAATCACTATCTTTCCCTGCTATTTCAAATGACTAAATTACTGTACTGTTCTAAAAAAAAAAAAAAAAAAAAAAAAAATATATATATATAACTTTTTTTTTTGTTTTTTTTTTTTTTTTTTTTTTTACTACTACTACTAACATGTGCATTTTTGCTTGTTGTTTAACCTTGTTTTAATTGTGGAGCTTTTCTCCCCGGGCCTCCACTGAAAATGGAAATTATCCAGCTGGACTAGCCCAGTCAACAAATGTAAAATAAAATAAATAAATAAAATAAAATTTTTTGATGAAGTACATGCTAAGGAGGAAATACAAAAGTTTGTCCAACACAAAGTGAGCTGTGAAATAGAAGGAGATTCTGTGTTTTGTTCTTCTGGTAATAAAGACCACAGAGGGACTGTACCTGTGAAACCTTTTCAACTTTTTCAATGGAAAATGTCAGATCGAAGGAAGGGAGCATGAACGTTGACTAGAAGAATGGAGAGTACATTGGAAATTAAGCAGAAACAGGATTTTGGAGATGAACAGTAATAAAACCAGTAACTTACTATGGGATTACAATGCAATAGTTATATGTGTGAAATTTAAGAGAACAAGGAAATCTGGATATATTGGACTTTTTTCAGAATCTGTTAAACTTGTGGGGGATTCTAAAGCATATGCCCTACTTCATGGCATTAATGTTCAGAAAAGTGCTTTGGGGAGGAGAAGAGGAGGGAGAAGGTTAACTGTAATTAAAGATTTTTTTCTTAAACAGTACTATTTTGGGTGGCACGTGGTTTTCTTTACATGTTATAAAGTAAAGTTTTTTCTGTTATTTTTAAGTGTAATGGGGTTACAAATAGGTGCTGCTCTTCTTTTTACTTTTCTTTCTCCCTTCTTCTCTCTCTCTCTTCTTGTTCATTTTTAAGAAATATAGGTACCGCAATGTATAAAAAAACCTGGTTAAAAAGCATGATAAAAGAAAAATGAATGTGCTTTTTCTCATTCTTGCATGGGGAAATGACTGGATTAAAGACCTTAGATTGATTTAATAACACATTTTAAGACAGCGCAAGTAAATGAAAAGAACATTGAACAGTATGAGGCTTTTTTCTAGCAAATGCATGTATGTTCAGTAACAATTTTGCAGCTGGTCTTCATTTCCATGGAGACAATCTGATAAAGGGAAAATGGCTTCTATATGGTAGAGAGTGATTGGCGGAGGAAAAAAGAAAAAAGAAATTGGCTAGGAGATAATATTCTCTGAAAGCATTCAGGGGTTTTCCCGATGTAGTTAATGTTCTCTGAAAACATCCATTGATTTTCCCAGCTGGGAGAGCTATAAAGATAAGACAAAACCAATTAGCACTTAGTAGCACAGGCTGTATCATGCATCTTAGCATGGATTACCTTTATTTTATATAAACCACACTCAAAGGAACAAAACAGCAGTCTTTTACCACAAAAACGTCAGACCAGTAAATCCACAAAATCTCCACCAATTACCTTTATTTTAGTTTAACTCAAGTCTGTGAGTGTGGTTGTTGTTTTGGAACTTTTGTTCCTATTAGGAGGGTAAAACTTCAATATTTGAAGGTGTGCATAGTTTTGTGTGTTAGTATTAAGTTAATAGGTTTTAGGGGGTATTGGGGTGTTATTTGAGGGATTTTAATAAAATAAAAAGTTTTATAAGATGTGACATAGGCCCAACTATATATGACAAAAACAACTGTATAAAAGTTCATCCTGCCAAACAGTGTATGCATGTAAAACAAGCTGGAACTAGACATTTAACAAAAAGGTGTTATACATAAAAGGTGGAAATAATAACATTTTAATGCAATGATGTTTTCTTTAATGTCTTTAAATATAAATGGCCTCACAGAGAAATATGAACAAGAAAGAGTAGTGAACTCTATTAAAAAGTGTAGTGTGCTATGTTACAGCAGACACACTTAGAAAGAAGTGAACATGTGAATTTGAAAATGAAAAGTTTCTAGGTTGGTTATACAGCAGAATAATTGGGACAAAGGAAAAGAAGAGTAGTTATACTGATTGCAAGAGAGGCTTCAATACTGATAGAAAAAGATAAAAAAGATAATGGCAGATTTGTAGTGCTAAGGGGCTACTGGCAAGGGAGGAGGATTACACTGGCATGTATTTACATTCCACCTGAAACTACTATAATGGAACCTAAGAAAATTCTGGGAGAAATAATAATTTTTCATCAAGGAATATTACTTATAGGTGGGGACTGGAATTTGATTTGCAGTATTGACGATGTATCTGGAGAGCCCAGAAGGAAACATATAACAAAGGATGGTAGATTTTTGAAGACATTTATGAAAATATTTGGCATGGAAGATGTGAATTCAATATTAGGAGTTCATAGTTAATTTACATATTATTCCTCAAGATATAAAATCTGGGCTAGGCTAGACAGAATTTACATTTCACAGGAGCATTTAATTGAAGGTCTTGATACCCACTCAATAACTATTTCAGATCATGTGCCAATAATAGCTAAAATAAAAACACAGGGTAATGAAATAAAAATGAGATATTGGCCCCTACCTACCTATCTGTTTAAAAGAGTGGAATTTAAGGAATGGGTAGTCGATTTTGTTCAGAAGCTGTTAGAAAGGATATAAATTTCTTCTGAAAATATAGCTAGGGAGTGGGATAAAATTAAGGTGCAGCTTAGAAATAGGGTGGAAATAAAAGAAAAGGGGTTATGATTAAGAAGTAACAAGAATTATTTAGAGGGGCTGACAAATGTTAAAATATTGCAAAATAGGGGGAATCTCACAAAATAAGGAGAGGATCAACTGCAGAATGCTAGTCAGAAAGTAAGGGATTACCTCAATAACACTCACAACCTTAGAAAGATTGTTGTTAAGCAATTGTTTTGATCCTAACACTAGAGCACAAAAACGTTTAGCACAATGACTCAGGCAACAGAAAGTAGAAAGGGCTGTCGCCAGACTTAGGGAGCCTATAACAAAGAAGGCAACAAGAGATCCTGTAGAGATATTAGAAATATTTTGGAAATTCTATGAGAGTCTCTATAAAGCAGAGAAATATGGAAATCAAGAAAAGATACAAATGGAATTGTTTATAGAAGAATTAAATATGCCAGGGTTAGAGGTAGATGAGGCTCAATTACTATCAGTTAGGACAAGAGGACATGAGATACAAATTGTGATGTATAATCAATCTACAGGAAAGTCCACAGGACTAGATGGTATTCCTGTGAAAGTTTGGAAGCTAGGAGGGAAAAAACTGATAAATATCTGGAAGGTTTTGTTTAACAGTATCTTAAGAGGAGGAGAAGAAGTACCACTGTCCTGAAAGAAAGCCGAAGTAGCTGTAATACCTAAAGAGGGTAAAGATCCATCAGATCCAGATTCATAAAGGATCATTTCCGTTATAAATCATGGTTATAAAGTGTTTGTGTTTATAATGGCTAAAAGAATGGCAAAAGTAATGCCAAAACTGATAGTTATAGATCAATGTGGTTTGATTTTGTGGAGGGAAGACAAACATTTAACAACATTAACAGAATACTGATGATCCCGAAGGAAGCAGAATGTAAGAAAATACCATTGTTGTTGGTGGGTCTTGATGCAGCGAAAGCATTTGACAGAGTAAGCTGGGACATTATGAACAGTGAAATGGAAGCATTTGTATTTCCTGAAAAAACATTATAAGGTTGACTAGGAGAATATATGAGGGATCGTAGGTGAACATTAAAGTGGGTGGAGTCCTCTCTGATAATTTCTGCTTGAACAGAAAAAACAGGCAGGGGTGTCCTCTTTCCCCTTTATTACATGCATTATATTTAGAACCACTGGCAAAGAAAATAAGGGATTCAGAAATTCAAGGATATAATTGATATGGTAGTCAAGAAAAGCTGGCTTTATTTGTAAATTATATTATTGTTTACCTGACCAAACCAGAAAAAGATATTACAGTGTTTTAGAACATTTTCAGACAGTTTCAGATCTTTTCTGGATACAAAATTAATGAAGATAAAACAAAGGCAATTGCAGTAAATTATGTACCCATACATGAACTGGTTCAGGAAAGCCCATATTTATGGGACATGATAAAATTAAATATTTAGGAATATGGATTAAAAATTATTCCAGTGTGGTTGCTAAAGATATCTGGAAAGAGACTAAACAAAAGAAAAAATGGAGAAAATGGAAGCTTTCTTATATAGATATGGATGGTAAGATACAAGCAGTTAAAATGTTTTTAGTCCCTTTAGTCTTATACACAGGTTAGGTATATTTTTATCAACCAGAGGAGAAGTTGTGGGTAGCAATTAATAAAGACTTGAGGATGTTATCTGGGAGGAGAAGATGGCAAGAGTCAGGTGGGATAAGCTGATTCTTCCAGTAGAACAGGGTGTATTGGGATTACCCAATTTGAAGGATATTTCAGAGCTACACAGTTAAGACTCCTATGCATATCCCAAGCAGAAAACTATAATTTAAAGTGGAAAACAATGGTGATGAAACACAGGGGAACTCAAGAAACAAGGAGAGACTGGAATTTTTGGTGCAGATCTTAAAGGAGAATAACAATAATCATGCAGAATATTATATCTGTAAAGTAGCAGAAAGTATTCTAAGAGCTAACCTACACAGGAATGGAGAAAGGAGATTCTGCCAATAGGGATGACTGCAATTAGTGATACAGACAATAGGCAAGATGGGGCCAGAATTTATTGGAGAAAACTGGCAAAGGAAGCAAGGTACTGGGAGCAAATAACTAGAGATGGAACAATGATAGAATGTGACAAAGCCAAGAATTTATTTGGACTGCAGTTTAAAGATTGCCTTCCCTAGCAGGATTGCTATCAGAGTATTTGCAAAGAGAAAGAAATAGGGGGGGTCCTAAACAAAAGACTAGCACTGGTAGAGTTTTTATCAGACTCTAGAACAGAAACTGCCATTAAAAAAGTAATAATTAGTAGAATTAGTAGAGCATATAAAATACTGTAAGATAACTATAAGAATCAATCAGAGGAGGTTAGAAAGGATTGGGAAGAGAGACTGGATAAGCAATTCACAAAGAAACAATGGGAGGGTAAATGTATGCCTCCAAAATATGCAACAAAATCTAGAAATTTAGGATTTTTGCCTGGAAATGTTTACACAGACTTCAGAGAAGTTTTCCTCAGGCAGACAGTAAATGTTGGAGATGTGAAAGGGAAGGAAGAGGTAACTGGGAACATATTTTCTGGGAGTTCAGTGAGTTGGCAGACTTTAAGGATTCCCTGCAGAATGCACTGTCAGAGATGCTGGGTGGGCAGATTGGTCTGATGAGGGAGATGATTTTTCTGAGCTATGATACAGAATCGGAATTGTCTAGACATAGTAAGGCCTTGCTGTGTCTAATAATGATGGCTGACAAAAAAGCATTTGCTAGAAAATAGAAATCAAAATCTAGCAAAGTATACTGAAAGCAATGAATATAGTAACAGAGATAAAACAACTGGAATTGAGATCTTTAGAAAAGGGTAGGAGCAAACTACATAGGAAAAAAAATGTGAATTGTGGGAAAGGGAGGAATGAGGTCTAAAAGGTGGCAGGATTTAAATGAGTTATGTAATGTTTGATTGAGAAAGATTGGATAGCTTATAAATGATGTATAATATTTGCAACTAGGACTATGTTAGTATGGTTTGTTATGCAAAATGCTTGCAAGTAGGACTGTGTTAGCATGGTTTGTTTTCATTTATATAAATGGATGATTGCCTATGTAGTAAGTGATGTTTTAATAAAGATGTTTCATGTTTAAAAATAGTCAGGAATTGAATAATTTGTGTAATATTGCTTAAGTTATATGATCTATAGCAATATATGTGAAGTATAATGTTTGTCATGTTATAGTTTGATTACTTTAATATGAATGTAAATTTGACTGTGTCACAAGTGATAATTCAATAAAGGTGTTTGGGAAAAAAGCATGGTTTTGAATTAATGCAATTAATCATTAAATACAACAAATGAAAATTTGATTGACATACAGTTATAACAAAAAAGTAATTAACTATCTGGATACCTCAACTGAGATTACGGATGGGAAGTTTAAGTCTCAGGTGCACTGTAAGCCTACTTTTAGTAATTCCTACCTGCACTTCACCAGTGCTCATCCATTTTTACAGCAAAAAGTGTGATGAAAGGACAATGTATTCAGGCTACCAAGATGACATCAGATTATGAAGATCTATAAAAATGGGGTAAGAAATACAAACCCTTGTTGGGCACAAGTTTTTGTGAGCCTAGTTTAGACAGAAAAAAGAAATTCAGTTGAAGTAGGTAAGAATTTTAATAGGTTAATGGTAATTGAATGTAATCATGCTGCACCCATGGTAAAGGATATTATTAGTAAGAATTAGAATATGCTGTGATATAATCCAGATTTAGTGGAGATTTTAGGTACTGCCCCAGATTTGTTACAAAAAATGATAGCACTTAAAGAATTTGCTAGAAAAGAAAGATATTAGAAAAGATAATGACAGACTAAAAGATGTAGACATTGCAAACAATGTTGTTACATTTTAGAAAATGATATGGTTACTTTAGGTAACTCAGCTGGCACAAAAGTGTGTTTGAAGAAAGGGGAATTGTGAGTCAAAAGGTTTACTTTATCTAGCAGTCTGTAAAAAAATGTGCTGGCTTTAATATTAGAAAAAACAGAGAGAACTTTAAAGAAGCAAATTTATGAATATTACTATAGCATTAGAACTAAATATGCTAACAATGCTCTTTATAAACACTCCCTAGCTAAAAGCTATCATGATGAATTCGTATTTGGTATTTTGGAAAGAGTGGATATTGATCCTAGAGGAGGGGATTGTGAAAATGTGTTAGACTATAAAGAGCTAGTATGGCAATTTAAGCTCAATGCCTTTATATTTTCCCATTTAAATGATTTTATTTCTCGACAAGTGCTAAAACAAAGAGCTGCTAAATTATAGCATACTAACCAACTGCTTATCTATTTTGTATGCACAGTTTTTAGGTTCAACTAAATAAATAAATAATTTTTAACATATTTATAGTTGTACAACAACACTTTGGATGATGTACATTTTTAAACTTTAGTCTTCTGAGCAGTTTTAAACCTTAGCCTTCTGAGGATTTATCTGTTTTTATCTTTTTAGCTATTTAGAATATGAATGTGTATTAACGTACTAGCCCTTTAAGGATTATTTATTCAATTATTCTTATACTGATTGATGTCTTTGGTGTACTTGTTTTATCTGTGCTTAAAAAATGTATCATCTTGGTTGAAATTTCATTCTGATGAAGTCCTAAACAGAACAGGATGAAAGCACTCAATTATTATAAATAAATTTGAATTACTGCTTGACACTCATTGCAGTTCCTGGTTTGTGCATCCTCATAGTCTAGTCAGCGTGTTTCTTTGGTTTGAGTTGTGGATTGGTGACTATTGCCTTGTTTTTTGATTTTTTTCCAAACATTAATGGCATGAAGTAGGGCATATACTTTAGAGTCCCCCACAAGTCTAACAAATTCTGAAAAGGTCCAATATTTTCAGATTTTTTTGCTCTGTCATATTTCTCAAATATAATTATTGCATTGTAATTCCACATTAAATTACTAGTTGTATTACTGTTCATCTCTTTATCCCAAATCCTGTCTCAGCTTCATTTCCAATGTACTCTTGTTTCCTCCAGTCAACTCTCATGCTCCCTTTCTTCTCTCCAAAATTTTCTGTTGAAACAGGAGAAAAGATTTCACAGGTACAGTCTCTCTCTGTGGTCTTTATTACCAGAAGAACAAAAGCAGAATCTCCTTCTATTTCACAGCTCACTTTGTGTTGGACAAACTTTTGTATTTCCTCTTTAGCATGTACTTCATCAAAAAATCATTTTGCCCCTCCAGGGAAGAATACCTTGAAGACAGCTCGGTACAGCAGATTGAATCTTACACCTGCATCTCGACATTCCCTAAATAGTGGAATGATATTACTCTTCTTCTTCAATGTTGTACAATGGGTAATCATTTTCCACTAACACACTGCTGTCTCCCACTTTTAGTATTTTGTCCTTTGGTTCTTTACTATTAAAGGACTAGGTTGCTTTCTCATAGCCAGGTTAGGAGTATACACACAATGTGCCCCTTCAACTAACAAATCCTGCAGTGGAATACCAGTCCAGTTGTTTATTTAAGCTTTCATAAGAGTAATGCAGTCAGTTCCTTCCAGCTTCTCTGGTATAGCTGAAAATCTTAGGTTTGCCCTACTTGCTCTGTCTTCTAATTCTATTATTTTTTAAACATCTCTTCCTGAACAGTCTCATATTCAGCCAACCTTTTCTTCATTTCACCTTCTGATTTTTCAGCTTTATCATCTCTTCTGAATATCTCTTTAAGGCTTCTTCCATTGTTCTAGCCTTTTGTTGTTTGTGTTGATATACTCAGTCAGAGTTTTGTTTATTTTAACCAGGTCTGTGTGCAGTTTTCTTATATGTTCCTGTAGGTTACTGGCAGTCATGCCTGGAGGTTGCATTAATTTTTGCTGAACAGCTGCAGAACTTTACCCAATTAGTGTTTCTCCCTTACTTTCTGTAACTGATTTTTTCCAGATGCTCTGTATTTCTCTTTTCCTGGCATCCAAGTAGTACATTTACTAGACAGTTACTCAATTTTACCCATGAATACAAAAGTCTCCTGGCCTTCTCTGTTGAGTTTATGTTTCAACACTGGGAGAGCTAGGGTCAAGCTATTATTCAACATGCAGCCATCTTGGAAGTTTAAAAATGAACTGCTTTTGAGCTCAAGTGCAGTAACAAATGTTTTACAGAATTCCTGCAGTATTAGGAATCCTTGAAAACAAGTTCACTAACCCTGTCAAATGTTCAACAAAATACAGAGAAAAAGGGCACAGCGTAAGAGAATTCGTAGACTCAGGAAAAGTTTGGCAAACTCAGAACAGCTTTTGCATCAGAGAATGTTAGGGAATATTAGAATACTGTTAAAACAACCTAAGAACAATACAGTAATAAACTTTACCTTTCCCTCTAACTCCAACCCTACACATTATCCTACTAAACCCCCTTTTTCTAATAATACCAGCAAACAGCACAGATACATATATTCATACTTGCGAGAGCTCATACACACATACACACACACACACACACACACACACACACACACACAAACACACTCATACTTGCATCAGCTCACATACACACACACACACACACACACACACACACACACACGCACACACACGCACACACACACACACACACACACACACACACACACACACACGCACACACACACACAAACACACTCATACTTGCATCAGCTCGCACACACACACACACACACACACACACACACACACACAAACACACTCATAGTTGCATCAGCTCACACACACATACACACACACACACACACACACACACACACACACACACACACACACACACTCATACTTGCATCAGCTCACACACACACACACACACACACACACATGCCCACAAACATGTTCCATTAAGAAAGCATAACACAAAAATATCTTCTTTTCCTTGCCCTTACTCTAGTCTGAAACTGTAAATGCTAGCAGATACACACTAACCTCTGCAGTGCATTCTTCCATGTCTTTGCATCAGTACCTCTCCAGCCAAACATTCATTCCCTGCATACTGCAACTTAGCTGCACCATTAAAAATGTTAAGTCAGCCATCACATACTCACTCAAATGAGTCAGCCCTGCACATACTATTATATTATTATTATATTGTACTACTAAAAACCTATTTGTTAGCAAAAGAAACTTACCATAAAAATATCACCAAACAACACAGTCACACACACACGCACACACACACACACACACACACACACACACACACACACACACACACACACACACATGCGCGCACCCACATACACACACATACACATACACACGCATGCGCGCGCACACACATACACACACTCACACTCACGTGCGCACACACACACTCATGCGTGCACACACACACACACACACACACACACACACACACACACACACACACACTCACACGTAAACACAAACACAGAAACACGTGCCTTTAGGAAAATATAACATAAAATGTATCCCCTTCCTTAGCCTTTACTCTAACCCTAATTCGCAAACACTTGCACATATACACTAAAAGCTAAAACACAGTCTTGTACATCTTCACACCAGCACTTCTACAGTTAAACATTCATTCCTTCCTTGCATACTCTTACATATCTGCACCATTTAAAATTTTAAGTTAACCATCTTATACTCACACAAGTGAGAATTTTGAAGTTGCTCTTTTTTACAATCATGCCAACTGGTCAACCAAATGTGTTTTTAATATTTTTGATTACACACACACACACACATACATATGGATATATATATATATATATATATATAGAGAGAGAGAGAGAGAGAGAGATTTCTACATTTTATTACTTGAAATACATAGAATAATGTTGTCGATGTTCTAAGCTATATTTGGATTATTCTTTCACTGTTGTAAAATTTTACATTTCCTAAAGTTAAATGCAAATTCAATACAAAGCTTAACAGATTGCACACAGCGACAATTATTTACAAGGTTTACAGATTTTTATGCATGAACATAATTGTATTGTTAGTATACACAGATTTCTTGAGTTTGTGCATTTTCCATTATTGTGAAAGCAAGCAGAGCTAACTTTTGTCTAGAAGATGTTCTTTCAGTTTAGCTGAAAAGCAATTAATTTTTTTTAGTTCCAATTTAAGTAAATCAAATTAAGAGAATGCCTTCTCTCCCACGGTAATGGGAAAGTTTTGTCTAATCAAAGTAACACCGTCTTCCTGATTACCCCATAGTGCTTATGGGGGGGTCTCATTAGTAAGGAAGTCTTTAATGGATGTCATTAACCAAGTCTTATGATTTTGAATAGTAATGTGTTGAATAATACACTCTATATAGTAAGATATATTGATGGGACAAGCCCAATACCTACATGTGAGGAGTTGTACTGCACCCCCATCTCCTGCTAGTGATTGGTTTTTTAGTAATATGAGTTGGTCTAGTGTATCAAAAACTTTACTGAAGTCCAGAAACAAAAGCCTCTCTACCTCCTCTGTTAATTGGTTTTCTAGCTACCTTTCCAGCAGGCAGCAATCCATTTGCTGGCAAACTGTCCTCTCCCCTTTCCTC
Source organism: Protopterus annectens (assembly GCF_019279795.1). NCBI lineage: Eukaryota > Metazoa > Chordata > Ceratodontiformes > Protopteridae > Protopterus > Protopterus annectens. The sequence continues at coordinate 711,564,341 of NC_056748.1, read as the reverse complement.
CCAGACAACACTGGCGTCCTTCAAGGATCTATCCTTAGCCCCCTCCTGTTCAATATTTCCACTAACAAACTGCATTCTGCTACTAACCTCTCAACACTTCTACAATATGCCGATAATTCCACTCTCATCACCTCTGCCCACAGCATTCCTGAACTTCTACCTCTCACTCAACACACCTTCACCTCTGTTGAAACCTGGCTTTCTGATAATCAACTCATACTAAATCCATAAAAGACTAAACTCCTTCTCTTTCTTCCTAAAACACTTGCTCTGCACAAACCCTCCTTCTCTATCACCTCCCTCAACAACAGCACTATCAAACCTGATCCCCATACCAAACTACTTGGAGTAATCATTAATGATGAACTAAAATTCGATATACATATCCGACAATGTATAAAAACAAACCACCAGAAACTTGGTCTTCTCTGTCACAACCAAAGATTTCTTACACCCTCCTCCAAACCAACCCTAACTCAGTCACTCCTTCTACCCTGTCTTCTTTATGCTGCCCCCATCCTTACTAATGTTCAAACATCTCTTCTCTCCAAACTATAACAAAATAGCCAGATTTGCCTCCAGTCTTCCATACAAATCTCATCACTGCCTCATCCTTAAGACACTCTAGTGGCCTGAATTCCCTAAACAACTACTACTTTCACAACTACATATTGCACACTCTATCCTGAATGATCCCTCTTTCTGCCCCTCCATCTCTAACCTACTGTCCTACTATAATCCCAATGCCACCTCCATACTATGAGCAAACACCTCCTTGACATATACAAACCCAATAAAAACAATGGAAAGTCCCTTTATAAATACTCCATGTAATATTTATAGATTTGTTACCTGTTAATAGACATGTTATGTCATGTTATTACTTGCTAGTAGACATGTTATTTGTTGATTATCTTTGTAACTTTTGTAATAATTGTTAACTTTCTGGAGCTTTTCTTCTCAGATCTCCACTGAAAATGGGCCCCTGGCTCAGCTGGACTAACCTGGTTAACAAATGTCAATAAAAAAATAATAAATAAAATCTAGTAAGAACAAGTGTATCCTGGACATAGTGTAATAACGAAAATTACTTTTAGATGGGTTATTTTCTTGGAATGCATGCAGGCTAACATCTATCTTCTACTGTTCTGCAGATTTGTGTTCTTTCCCTTAACAATGACTTGTGTAATTTAACTGCAATGGATACTGATGGTAATGAAGCATAACTGTGAGAGAATTATCAGCAGGCTCCCTACACAAGGCCAAGTCTATCTCATGGAACAGCAAAGCACTGACGATTTAAAACCTGAAATTAAAAATATCTAAACATAATATCTCCAGAAATGCTGAATCTGAGTCTCAAAATACAGTTTTGAGGAATACAGTCTGTACAGCAATGTATATTGAGCGGACAAGGCCTCCTGTACCTCCATGTTAGGAGCTGCATCCTCCAATTCCAGCTACTAAATTGCTGTAACTCTATGGCTGGACAGTGGTACCTAGTTCTAGGAAAAGAGCTGTCTCCTTAGTTTCAGAAAACTAACTACATGAAATTAGTACTGTAAATAGTGGTGTTTTTTGTGACAGATAGTATAGTTTTAATGGGAATCTTCTGCAAAATAATCCTTATTAAATGGGCTAGGGGTTCCCTTAACATACAAAACACAGTACAGAGAACTCTGAAAATGTAAGTCTGTACACAGACAGGAGACTAGGAGGTGGCAATAAGTATAAGAGAATAATATACAATAAAAAGTGACAGTACTTACCGTCTTATTGTTACTTGTCCTTCTGCAACATCTAGAGATAACACACCAGCCTTTTTTATTTTTATTCCATTCTGCAATGCACTGGATACAGGTGAACACTTTCATGAGTAATGTTTTATCTTTGTTTGTCTTCTCTTCTGTTCCTTTTCCTTCCAAATCATTGGAATGAATATTCTAAAGAAAAATATACTTTTTAAATGAGTCTTTATTCAGTTGTTTGTTTTGTTTTTCTAAACATACAAAACTTAATGTAAATGTATGTGAATACTCTAATGCGAAAACTGCTACCACACTCTGGGACTTTTAACAGGAGACTACTATATTGTAAGTTAGCCAAGCAGCATTATCTCTATGTTAAAAAATCTAGCATTAAATCAGTGACCTAGATAGTTGAGAAACTCCACACCAGTGGTCACCCCCTCGTTGGTCAGATCTGACCATAAGCTAATCACCTTTGACATCCACATCTCACCCCCACAAAGGTAAGGGAAAGCAGCTCTTGTACTTTACAAAAAAGCACCTAAACAGGCATGTCCAATGGTCAGCTTCCGGTGATTTCTCCTGTCCACCTGGTGAATCTGGGCATACTGGGGCAATGCGGCAATTGCCTCATGTACACAGGCAACCCTCTCATCCTACCACCCAACACTACAACCTGAGAGAGATGCACTTACATAGCCAAACTGGAAGCAAAGCTCTCTCCGGCCAAGATTGTGCTAGACAGTCAAGAGGAGAAGGTTAACACCTGCACTACACCTCAAGCAACTCATAGCCCTTCAAAACCCATACCATCAACACCCACACATAGCAACACTAAACCCACATATGCAGAGGCCCTTAACATTAACCTGCACAAGCAACAAGGACCTCCAAAGTTGAAATGCATACAAACACCAGTCACAACCAAAGTGACACATAGCTCACAACACCAGTGTGCCACCCAAAAACAGCCCCTAAGGCAAGACAATGTACCCAACACTTTAGTCATAGGTGACTCTATAGTCAGGCACACTGACGTCCCACTCACCAGGCTAAACAAGGAGAAAATTACAGTCAGCTGCCTGTCCAGTGCCAGGATCCGCCACATAACTCATGCACTTAAGTCACTCCACAACAAGTACAAATACGACTCTGTCATTGTCCATGTTGGAGTGAATGACTTGAGATGTGCCTCCATGGACTACATGAAAAGAGACATGGAAGAGCTCTCAGATCATGTGGCCCAGGCAGGTATGACCCTAGCCCTGAGTAGCATCCTGTCTTCGCCCAGAATGATACCACAGTATAAGGACAAAATGATTGACTTCAACAATTGGCTAAGCTTCTGGTGTCATTCAAAGGGGATCCAGTATCTGTCTGCCTGGGAAGACATGATCGACAAACCATGATGCTTAGCCAGAGATGGTCTGCACCTGTTAACCCTGGGATTCAGGTTACTGGCTAAAGCTCTTGCCACCCCTATAGTGCCTCTTTTAGGCAAGGTTCAAAGGACAAACCCACCACCGTAACAGATACAAGCATGCAAAATCTGAAGGTAATGCTATTCAATGCTAGAAGTCTAAATCTCGAAATGCACTCTCTTGAGGCACTCCTAAAAATGGAGAACATTGATATCTATGCAGTAACTGAGACCTGGTTCAAGGCAACAGAAATCATCCCTGCAATACCAGGCTACAACTCGTACCACACTTTTCCACCACAAAACCAAGACCTAAACACTAAAGGTGGAGGAGTGTCCATATTCACCAAGGATATTCACACCTCCAGGCTAGTTGCCCAACAAAATGCATCTGAAATTCTCCAGGTGCAACAAACACTAGGTAAGACTGCAATCCAAATTGTAGTTTGCTACAGATCCACCACCATGCCCCAATATTCTCATTACACCTTTCTAAACATACTGGAAAATATTAAGATACAGCCAAACACCCTAATATTGGGTGATTTCAACTACCCTGCCATTAACTGGGAAAATTACTCGGGTACCAACACCTTTTCCCAACAGTTCTTGGAATTCATAAATTCCAATGCCCTGGATCAATGAATCCATTGTCCCACCAGGGGCTCCAATATCCTAGACCTGGTCATTACCAACATGGGAGATGCTCCACACCAGTGGTCACCCCCTCATTGGTCAGGTCTGACCATAAGCAAATCACCCTTGACATCCACATCCCACCCCCACCCCCCAGTAAGGAAACCTCCGTAAAAAACTTCTCCAAAGCCAACTTCATGCTACTGAAGTCAGAAGTGACAAACTTCATGACACCCATGCAGACGGGATCTGAAAGTTCGACTGCTGAATCCTACATGAAGGCACTGCATGAGCACATCCACTCGTGCATGAATCATGCCATCCCAAATAGAACCAAGATGCTCTCCAACAAAAAAAGGAAGCCAATCTGGTGGTCCCTTGCCATAAACAAACTATACAACAGAAGGAAGAAACTGTTGCAGAAAAGAGGAAAATCCCAGGATGCAAAAAACTCCCTCACCAGCCTCAGTGAGAAGCTGAGATCCCTCATAAAATCCTCAAAAGCTAGTTACAAAAATAAAATTGCCAAAGATTCCAAAGACAACCACAAGGCATTCTATAGTTATGTCAACAATCAAAATGGCAATGCTCAGATCTGCTCTGAGCTACAACAGAATGGCATTAAATATACTGATCCCAAGGATGTTGCCAATATCCTGGCAGATCGATTTAGTGCCACCTTCACCCCGCTCTCACCCCCTAAAGGGCCCATCTCAATACCAAAAGATTGCCAAATTCCAGTAATCACGGCCACACAGGTAGAAACCACAGTCTCCAAAGCTAAGAAAACAGCATCCATGGGACCAGATGACATCCTGGGCTGTGTACTACATGAACTACAAAATGAACTGTTACCTCACCTAAGTGTCATGTTTAATCATTGCCTCACCTCAGGCTTTGTGCCCACTGAGTGGCGCACAGCTACAGTTATCCCACTCCACAAGGTGGGATCCACCTTGGATCCCGGGAACTACCGGCCCATCAGTCTGACGAGCCTGATCTGCAAGGGCATGGAACACATTATCATGGAACTTATAAAGAAAGACATTGGCAACTTTAAAACACTGGACCCCACCCAGTTTGGGTTCGTGAAGGGACAATCTTCTCTCCTGAACCTGATTGACTTCTTCAAATCAGTCTCCAGAGCTGTGGATGAGGATAAAGTGGTCCACACAGCCTATCTGGACCTTGGCAAGGCCTTCAACACCATTCCCCACTCTGTAATCATAGATAAACCTACTAAGCTGGGCATAAATCCCTATGTCACTCGATGGGTTGCCAACTGGCTTACTGACAGAACCCAGACTGTAAAAGTAGCCAACTCCAAATCCAGCTCCAGACAAGTGACAAGTGAAGTACCTCAGGGTTCAGTCCTGGGACCACTCTTGTTTGGCATCTACTTCTCTGAAGTACAGGCCAACACTAAGGGACTCTGGCTAACAAAGTTCGCAGATGACTGCAAACTGGGAGCCATTATTGAATTCCCAAATTATGTGGATATTCTACAAAAGGGATTTACAGAAACAGATGCCTGGTGCCAGAGCCATGGGCCCAAGCTTAATGCCAAGAAATGTATAGTTATCCCCTTTGGAAAATAACATGTACCCATGAATTACCATACAGGTGGCAGTACACTAAACATTTATTTATTTTATTTATTTATTTTACATTTGTTGACCGGGCTAGTCTAACTGGATACATGTCCATTTTCAGTAGAGGCCCGGGGAGAAAAGCTCCAAGCATAAGAATAACAATATAACAAAAGCAAATACGTAAAATAGAGTAATAAAGCAACAGTACCATAGTAACATAGGTAAAATGAGAAAAGCACATGGACTAACAAACAGTGACTAAAAAACATTTAGGCAAAAGCTAGACCAGACATAAACAAGCACATGCACTAGACAGCACCAGGGCAATTGCAAAAAGAACAAAGTTCCCAAATCCTATCAAATTACTAAGAATAAAACAAGAGGAGAGAAATAAGTTTTAGGGGCAAGTGTGATGAGAGACTTAGGGACACAAGTGGACAGTGGTCTCACCTTCGATAACCACATCGCCACAACAGTCAGGATATCCTTCTATGTGGCACACCTCATCACTAAGGGCTTTTCATCAAGAAAAAAGGAGGTCATTGTCCCACTGTACTCATCCCTCATTAGACCCATTATAGAGTAAAACACCCCATTTGGTATGTACCTCACAAGACATCTGCAACAGCTGGAAAGGCCAGAGAAGTACCTCACTAAAAGAATCACAGGCCTAAAGCAGATGCCATATGCTGACCATCTAAAAAAACTCCAGCTATACTCTGTGGCATATTGTCTACTCAGAGGTGAACATACAAGGCCATGTCAAACCCTGAGCTGTTGGACATGCTACACTAAAAGAAATCCCAATTCCTCAGAGCCACACACTCCAGGGATCTAAACCTTGTCATCACAATGAACAAAACTTGCTGGAGGGATAGGTTCCTGACCCAGAGACTCCCCATACTCTGGAATAGACTGCCCATACATGTCAAGAAGAGCACCTCCTTGGCCCTCTTCAAAAGGAACCTTGATGATTGGATGGGAGATAGGAAATTCACCCTGGGGATCACGTCAGTCACCATGTGGGAAGAAATAGCCAGGGAATTGTCTTGCTAGGCTTGCATAGGCCCTAGGGTTGATAGCCTAGTACCAACCTATGAACCTATGAAAGCAAATACATACTTAGGTTCATAGGTTCATAGGTAGGTACTAGGCTATCTGACCAAAGGCATTTATAAGCCTAGCCAGAATGTGTTGGCTTTTGCCGCCCCCTTAGATTAGTTCCCTGTGTCTCTGTCCAGCAGAGCCATTGAAGTGATCCCTGGGGTAAACTTTCTGTTTCCCATCCACTTGTCAAGGTTTCTCTTGCCGTCCCATTTATTGTTGTGGTGAGGTTTAGATCCCTGGAGCGTGTGGCTCGAGGGGATATGGTTTCCTTTAGGTGGAGCATATCCATCAATTCTGGGTTGGACATGGCCTTGTATGTCAGGCAGAGATCACCTCTGAGTAGGCGGTATGCAACTGAGTACAGCTGGAGTTTCTTCAGTCGAGCTGCATAGGGCATCTGCTTGAGGCCAGTGATCCTCTTGGTGAGGTACGTCTGTGGTCTTTCCAGTTGTTGCAGGTGTCTTGTAAGGTACATCCCAAATGGGGCATTGTACTTTATGATGGGTCTGATGAGTGATGCACAGAGGGACCCAATGACCTCTTTCGATCTGGATGCAAACCCTTTTGTGATTAGGTGGCCACATAGAAGGATTTTCTAACCACTTTGGCAATGTGATTATCAAAGGAGAGGTTACTATCTACTTGGGTTCCCAGATCCCTTATTACATCTTCCCTATTTAGGGGGCTTCCACCTATGTGGTAGTTTGTGGGTACTTTGTTTTTTCCAAAGGGGATGACTATGCACTTTTTGGCATTTAGCTTGAGGCCATGGTTTTGACACCAGGTATCTGTCTCAGTGAGACCCTTTTGGAGGATGTCTGTGTCAGACTGAGTCAGTTATAGCCCCTAGTTTGCAGTTGTCTGCAAACTTGGTCAGCCATAATCCTCCTGTGCTTGCCTGTATCTCTGAGAAGTTTATGCCGAACAGGAGGGGTCCTAGGACTGAGCCCTGGGGAATGCCACTTGTAACCGGTTTAGAGTCAGACCTAGCTCCCGCAACTCTTACCATGTGGGTTCTGATCGTGAGCCAGTTGGCAACCCATCTCGTGACGTAGGGGTTTATGTTCAGGCTGGTGTGCTTGTATATAATACCTGAGTGGGGAATGGTGTCGAAGGCCTTTTCAAGGTCTAGGTAGGCTGTGTGGACCACCGTTCCCTCATCTATAGCCTTGGTAACTATCTCAAAGAAGTTTTAGGAGGCATGATCTGCCCTTAACAAAGCCGAACTGGGTAGGGTCCAGTATTTGGAGGTTTCCAATGTCTCTGTTAATGAGATCCATGATGATGTGCTCCATAGCTTTGCAGACCAAGCTAGTGAGGCTTATAGGGTGATAGTTCCCAGGGTCCGTTGTGGCTCCACCTTTGTGGAGTGAAATAACCGTTGCTGTGCACCACTCTGTGGGCATGTAGTCTGTGGAGAGGCTGAGTTTAAACAGTGTGTTTAGGTGAGGGGTTAGCTCATCTTTGAGCTCGTGTAGGACGCAGCATGGGACACTTTCTGGTCCCATTGATGCTGTGGTTTTGGCTTTGGAGAGGGCTGTTTTAACCTGAGTATCTGTGATTTCAGGGGCACTACATTCTTCTAGTATAGTTATGGGCCCTTTTGGGGGTGAGAGGGGGGTGAAGTTTGCACTGAACCTGTCTGCCAGGATGTTGGCTATATCGGTCGGTTCAGTGTGTTTTGTGCCATTCTGCACTAACTCCGAGCAGATCTGAGAATTGCCACTTAGATTCTTGACATAGCTAAAGAATGCCTTTTGATTATCTTTGGAGTCCATGTCAATTTTTCTTTCAAAGCTAGCCTTGGATGATTTTATGAAGGAAAATAGTTTCTTGCTGATACTGATCAGGGATGTCTTCCCTTCTTTGGATTTTACTTTTTTCTGTACTAGTTTCCTCCTTCTATTGTATAGCTTGTTTATAGCAGGGGTCCACCAGACTGGTTTCCTTTTCTTGGAGAAGTGAGTCTTGGTTTTGTTTGGGATAGCACGATCCATGCATTCTTGTAGGTGCCCATAGAGTGCATTAGTAAAGGAATTTGCAGCTTGGACAGCATTATCCTTTAGCATGGGGGCTTTGAAACTTCCCACCTCGGTTTTAAGTAATGTGAAGTTTGCTTTTGAAAAGTTTTTCACAGTGGTTTCTTTGACCGGGGGAGGTGGCGGAATGTGGATATCCAGAGTGATTAGTTTATGGTCAGATCTAACCAGCGAGGGGTTGACCTCCGGTGTGGAACACCAGTCGCCCATGTTGGTGATGACCAGGTCCAATATGTTGTCACCTCTGGTGGAGGTGTTGACCAGTTGATCCAGGGCATTTGAGTTTATAAATTCTAGGTAATGTTGGGCAAGGGAGTTTTTACTTGAGTAGTTCTCCCAGTTAATATTTGAGTAATTGAAATCACCCAATATCAGGGTGTTTGGTAGGACTTTTATGTTTCCCAGTGTTTCCAGGAATGCGGAGTGGGGGTCCTGGGACATGGTGGGTAATCTGTAGCAAGCTATAATTTGAATAGCAGTTTTGCCCATTGTTAGTTGCACATGGATGATCTCTGAAGCATCGTGCTGTGCCACTAACCTGGAGGTGTGGGTACCTTTGATTAATATGGATACTCCCCTGTCTTTTGTATTTCGGTCCGGGTTTTGTGGCAAAAATGTATGGTATGAGTTGTAGCCTGGTAGCACTGGGGTGCTCTCTGGAGCCTTAAACCAGGTTTCTATTACTGCACATATATCGATTTTCTCCATACTGAGGAGTGCCTCAAGTGTGTGCATTTTGAGGTTTAGACTTCTGGCATTGAGTAGCATTACCCACAGTTTTTTGTTACTTGTGCTATTTACGGTGGTGGGTTTGTCTTTTGAGCCTTGCCTAAAAAAGGCACTATGGGGTGGCAAGAGCTTTGGCCAGTATTCGAAAGCCTAAGGGTGACAGGTGCAAGCCATCTCTAGCAAAGCAGCGTGGCTTGTCGAACATGTCATCCCAGGCTGACAGACACTGAATCCCCTTTGAATGACACAAGAAGCTTAGCCAATTGTTGAAATTGATCATTTTTTCTCTATACTGTGGTATCATTCTTGTTGAGGGCAGGATACTACTCAGGGTCAGGGTCATACAGGCCTGGGCTATGTGATCAGAGAGTTCCTCCATGTCTCTTTTCATGTAGTCCAGGGAGGTATGGCTCAGGTCATTCACACCAACATGAACAATGACAGAGTCATATTTGTACTTGTTCTGGAGTGACCTGAGTGCTTGTGTCATGTGGCGGATCCTGGCACCCGACAGGCAGCTGACAGTAACCTTCTCCTTATTCAGCCTAGTGAGTGGGACGTCAATGTGCCTGACTATAGAGTTACCTATTACTAGTGTGTTGGCTATGTTAATTTGCCTTAAGGGCTGTGATTGTGTGGCACACTGGTTTTGTGAAGTATGTGTTTCACGGTTTGTGTTGTTATCCTTAAAACCCTATCCCATACTTTGAGAACTTTCACATACTTACACACACACACACACACACACACACACACACACACACACACACACACACACATAATTAGATCAGAAAAACAGTTAAGGCACAAAACAGTGACCATGTCACCCTCAAATAACTGAATAGCAAACGAGTAAATACACATAACACTGAAAGTTGCTAGCAACAAACAAAAGTGTTGCTCCAACTAGAAAAAAAAAACTATCTCAGTAAGTCCTAACCACTGAACCTAGAACAGCCAATGTCTGCATAGGGGTACTGTTAGGGAAATGGTTTTTAGTAATGTAATTTGTAGGGTTGGGGGAAGGGGCAGGGGTACCTTACATGAGTAAGGTGGTGCCAGAAAGGTCTAACCCTAACCATACCCTTAACTAACAATGATAAATAACCCTAACCATAATTGTTTAATTTGAACCTAAGTCTCTTTAAAAGTTTAATCAGATCTGCTCTGTTAAAAACTTTAGTGTATTTCATTATTGTCTAGATGTAGAAGATCCACACAAATGCCAGAATCAAGTGGATCCTGTATTTGGCCTAAAAATGAAACTTGCTTACAGATGATTTTCCTGCAAGAATGTGTATTAACTAACATCTATCTGCCTGCACTGTTGTGCAGATTCTTACTATTTATTTATTTATTTGTTTGTGTGGTAACAGAATAAATTTGATAATCAAGTGACCATTTTCAGCTACTATGAGTGCTCCAATGGAGCAATTATTTAACATAGCACAGTAAACAGTAAGTATATAACAAAGGTATGTAAATGCTCAAGGTGTGCTATTACAATATAAACAGCAAAACATACAATATATCTAAAGAGGCAAGTCAATACACAGATTAACAAATAGTACACAGTGACAGTTATTTATGATATTGGGGAGGAGGCATTTCATCCATGAAGATAATTGTAGTGGGTACCGTATGGAGCTTAATTGATTTTCTTGGATTTGTTTATTAACCATTATCTTTAATGGAAGTAGAGGTAGCTTTGTCTAGATGTTCTTTCAGTTTAGCTGTAAAGCCATTCAGGGTTTCCTGAGTTCTAACCTCTGTAAGAAGATGATTCTAAGTTGTTAGGCAAAGTTTAGGTAATGCCTTCTCCCTTGTGGTAGTACTAAAATTTGGTCTAACCAGCATTCATCCTGATTACCTCAAAGTGTATATGAGGGGTGTCACATGAGCAGGGAAGATAAAGGGCGTCATTAACCAAATATTAGGATTTTGAATAATAGGGTGCAAAGTAACATCTTGGCTCTGCTATGCACAGCTAACCACTGAAAACCCCATAGCACCTTAAAATTTTACTATCGCTTTCTGCTAACCGTGGGTCAGGTTACATAACTGCACTGGCTAATGAGGTTAAAGTATTATAATTACCACAGGATTATTACTAGCTTTTCAAGACAGAGCTGAAGCTAAAATACTGAAGACCAAATGTCTGATACTAAAAATACCTTAGACAAAAATTGTCCCCAAAATGCTGAATCTGAGCTTCAAAGCACAAATTTAAATAATAATGCCTGTATAGCAAGTTATATTGATGTGCAAACCCACTACCCCAATTCCTGCTATTTGATTTTCTTGATCAAAATGAGTAGGTCTAGTCTGGCAAAAGCTGTACTGGAGTCCAAATGCATAATAGCTGCTGAAAGTCCAAGAACAAATGTATCCTGGAAATTGTCTAAAAATGAATATTACTGATTTTTTCCTTTGGAATGTCTGTATGCTAACATCTGTCCTCTACTGTTTTGCAGACTCTTAGTCTTCCCCCTAACCATGACTCATGTCATTTAACTGCACTGAGTAATGACATTACAGGAGTACAATTGTCAAATGACTATCAGTGGTCTCCCTATGTAAGGCCAAATCCATCTCATGGAATTGCAAAATGCTGACAACCTAAAACCTGAAATAAATAGAATATCCTCAAAAATGTTAAATCTAAGTCTCAAAACACAGTTCCGAGGAATACAGTCTGTACAGCTATGTATATTGAGGGGGCAAGGCATCCTGAACCCCCATGTATGAAGCTATATCCTTAAATCCCTGCTGTTTAATAGTTGTTATTCTGATTAGGTTGAACTGAATTGGAGATTGTTGGAGCACCTAGGAAAACCTGAAACGTTATTTCAAGATGAATTAAAAGCATGGCTTACATTCAAAGTGTGATACAACAGGTAGCACACTCTTCTTTGGTGCAAAACCCTGTTGGTTCAATTCCCACACCAGGTAGATGGATTGCTGACACTGCATTGCAGTATAAGAAGGTGCTGCACTCCTGAGTGTATCATCTTTCAAATGAGACATTAAACCAAGGTTCCATATGCCTGAGATGGTGGTAGCTCAGGTGGATGTAAAAGATCCCACAGCACCTATTGAAAAGCATAGGGGAATATCTCAAATGCTCTGGCCAAATTTCCTCTTTTAGTATAAATACCACCTTGATTATCCCTGAAAAGAGGCTATTAACCTAGTGAGACTAACTCAGTCAACAAAAGCTAAATAAATAAATAAATAAATAAAATTTATTAAAGATACTCCATATGTATTTGCTGTTCTAGAAATGTTAGTCTCCTTTGGGCTCATTTTTAATTGACTCAGTTTTTCATTTACTATATTCTATACTTTCTTTAGAGTTGATGGTTTCTAGATATAATTCAAGAGTGATAGGAAGTTGAGAGCATGCCTCCTGAACCTGATCGACTTCTTTGAGGCAGTCACCAAAGCTGTAGATGAGGGTAAGGTGGTTCACACAACCTATCTTGACCTCACCAAGGCTTTTGACACCATCCCTCATTCTGGAATTATAGCTAAACTCACTAAACTAGGTATAAATCTCTACGTCACAATATGGGTTGCCAACTGGCTCACTGACAGAACCCACACTGTAAGAGTTGCAGGCTCCAAATCTGACCTCAAAGCAGTGACAAGTGGAGTACCACAGGGTTCCGTACTGGGACCTCTCTGAAGTACAGGCTAACACAGAAGGCCTCTGGCTAACGAAGTTTCCAGATGACTGCCAACTAGGAGCCATAGTCAAGTCCCCAAATGATGTGGACATCCTACAGAAGGGCCTCGCTGACACAGATGCCTGGTGTCAGAGCCATGGCCTCAAGCTCAATGCCAAAAAGTGCAGTGTCATCCCCTATGGTAAAAACTCTGTACCCATGAACTACCACATAGGCAGCAATCTACTTAACACTGGATGTGTGATAAGAGTTACCTTGGGACCCAGGCGTACAGTAGTCTCTCCTTTGATAGTCACATCGCCACAGTAGTCAGGAAGTCCTTCTACATGGCACACCTCATCACAAAAGGGTTCTCATCCAGGAAAAAAGAGATCATTGTTCCCCTCTACTCGACACTCATTAGACCCATTATAGAGTACAACGCCCCTTTTGGAATGTACCTCACAAGACATCTGCAGCAGCTGGAAAGGCCGCAGAAGTACCTCACAAAGAGAATTACTGGCCTCAAACAAATGCCCTACACTGACCGCCTCAAAAACCTCCAGCTTTACTCCATAGCATATCGCCTACTCCAAGGTGATCCCTGCCTAACATATAAAGCTATGTCAAACCCACAACTGTTGGACACTCTACACCTAAACAAATCCCAATCCCTCTGAGCTACACACTCTAGAGACCTAAACCTTGTCACCACAATAAACAGGACATGTTGGAGGGATAGATTCCTGTCCCAGAGACTTCCCATACTCTGGAACAGGCTACCCATCTATGTCAAGCAAAGTTCTTCATTAGCACTCTTCAAGAAAAATCTTGATGAGTGGATGGGAAATAGGAAATACACCCCGAGGATCACTTCTGTGTCTCTGCTCGACAGTGGCACAGAAAAAATAACTTTCTTGGGAGGCATAACCCAGGGAACCTTGTTGGCTAGGCTTACGTAGGCCCTTGGGCTGATAGCCTAGTACCTACCTATGAACCTATGAACCTAAACAGGGGGAGGAACTATATACACATCTTTTTCTGTATATATTAAAAGCAATCCCTGAATATTTACAGAATGGTAGGTTTTAAACATCAGGTGCTTTGAAAACTACAAACCAAATAACCGAGAATTAATAATGTTTACACCTCGCTTACATATCAGTTTGTTATGCAGGAGAAAACGTACTGACAGTGATGGGAAGAAATAATAAATATATATGGAGACATATTTCAGTACTGAAAAGAATACAGTCTAGTGTAGAAATGTGAACAGGAATGATCAAAATAAGAACATTAAGAACATTACAAAAGTAGAACCGATATTACTAATGCTGGGAAGCACTGATTAAAGAAAATAGGAAAGACCGAAGGAGAAACGAAACATTCAGAGTTTTACTGGATAAGGAGAACATGTCTTATTAATGGGATTAAAGAAATGACATAAAAGGGACAGTATAAAAAGTCAGCAATCAGTGCTTAAATGTGTATAAAGAAAAGATGCACAACACGTAACATGAAGCTTTTTTTTTTTTTTTGTAGTTATACAATGATGCTGCATTCTAGAGGCAGGAGTAGAGAATCTGCAAGTTTTAACTGTTATATGTAGACACTGTGCATTTTAACTTTAATGTAAAGGTGCATGCAAAATACACGGCAGGATTCACGAAGGTTTGCACGGAGTCTAAGAGTAGTGTAAGACTCCATGCAGCCTTCGCGATCCAGGAGCAGCCCTAAATTCCGTGTAAGAGACCAGCTAAAACGTCTCTTACACGGAGTGGGCGTGGATATGCTAATCACCTCACTTGCAGCCGAAAGGCATGCAAATGAGGTAGATTAGCGATCCAGGAAGCCCAAAGCAGCCCGTGTAAGAGCCGTTTTAGCTGCAGAAATGTACTCAGTTGACAACTGAGTACGTTTCTGCAAAAACACAATGGAGCCATGTCAGCTCCAAATAAAGGGTGCATATGTGTCAGGCAGCATGCCAATGGCCAAATATGTGGCCATTGGCAAGGTACCCCAATGCAAATATGAAAAATAAATATTTTTTTTTTTCGGCGATCGCCGATGTTTAAACGCAGCGCAGCCCCGCGCAAACGGGCTGCGCTGTATAAAACATAAAAATGAAGGTTATAAACCCACAAATGTGGGTTTTATGCAATACATGGATTTACAATGCAGGGACCAGCAGACCAAAAACAACATGGCCACCGTTTAGTGGTTGCTAAGGGGGGAAGCTGATGTAACTAAGCATTAGTAGGCAATCTGATGTAAATGAGTGTTAGGATACTGAATTCCACTGTCACATAGCAAATGAGCACATTCTGAATAGTGTAAGAGATACATAAGGGGGAGGAATAGAGTAGGAGATAGGTGACATCACAGGGGGGAATGGCAGAAAGAAATGCAGTTCTTTGGAGGTCAGTGTTACATGACAGATGTCAGACACATATGGAAAGAGGAGTTCCACAAGATAAGCATGGGAAAGTCAAGAAATGGAAGGTGTACACTGTTGCTTACACCAAAGTTTCTTGCTGGGCGTGCATGCGCACGTGTGCGTGCCATGAGGTGCGAGTAGGGCAGTGTGCGTGCGTGTAAGGCAGACTGAGCATGTGGGAGCCTGTTGGCAGACTTGTAAGACTGTTTGCGCTGGTGTGCGCGTGTTTTAACCCGAATAAGCAGATTCTGAACAGTGTAAGCCTGTGTGCGCGCGTGTAAGCCACTGTGAGCGTGTTTCTGCTGGTATGCGCGTTGCTCCCCCCTGAGGAAACAGAAAGGAAAAAGGAAGCAATAGAATTAGTAGGAAGCTAGCAGGGAATACTGCTGGAGCTAGCAGGTGAAAACAATTAGAAGCAGGCAATTACACAGGCAGAATAGTAGCTCAGCCAAGCACTTAAAACTCTGCAAACAGCAGTGCAGGATGTTTCTCTCAAAAGACACTGCAGGACAGGAGTAAGCTATTAGAAGTGAAAACTGAAAAAGCTGAACTCAGAGCAGAAATGCTAGGGGCTGCCATAGCTGTCATAAGGAGACATAGGCTACTTGCTGAGGGTGGTGACAATGCAAATGGTGCCAGACAACCCACAGTGAGGAGACGGAGAAGAGTGTACAGGCCCAGGGTCACCTACCACGGGTTACATGAGCTGGAGATAGTAGAGCGCTATAGAGTGGACAGAGACCTCCTGCAGCAAATTGTCGAGCTGTGCAGGCCACGCCTCACACACAGAACCAACAGAGGGGAACCCATCCCAGTGGAAACCAAGGTATGTGTTGGCCTAAGAATTCTAGCAACAGGTACCTTCCAGAGACCAACTGGTGATATGATGGGGATATCACAGGCATCAGCCTCCAGGGTACTGCACCAGTTCCTGGATGCCATGTCAGCACATGTCGGTGATCATGTATATTTCCCCAATGCCCATGAGGTATTGGCCAGCAATATGCGTCTCTTCCAGCAAATAGCGGAATACCCAGAGGTAGTGGGTGCAATAGACTGCACGCACATATGCATCAAAGCACCAGCCGGTGAGCGGGGTAGGGCCTACATTAACCGCAAGGGCTTCCCCTCCATCAACTGCCAGGTCATGTGTGATGCCCAGGGCATAATAATGAATGTGTGTGCTGGCTGCCCTGGGAGCTACCATGATTACCATATCTGGCATTTGCCGCAGCTGTACCAGACACTTGCCAATGGGGATATCCCACATGGACACCTAGTGGGGGATGCAGGTTATGCACTGGAGCCGTGGCTGATGACACCCATCAGAAATGCACACACACCTGAACAGGAACGCCATAATGAGGCACACGCACAAACACGTAATGTAATAGAGTGTGTGTTTGGGCTGCTCAAGTCAAGGTTCCGGTGTCTGGACACATCTGGTGGAGCCTTGCAGTACTCACCAACTACGTGTACCCAAATTGTCATGGTATGTGCTATGCTACATAATATGATCTTGTGAAAACAGCTGCAGCAGGACCAGCATAGGGCCGGGCCAAACAGCCCCCCACCATTGCCAAGGCCATCACAGGCAGAGCGTGACTCAGAGGAGGAACAACCTCAGCCTGCCCCAGTAGGCAGAAGGAGGTGTGCCCAGTATGCCCTGGCCTTGGCAAAGAGGCAATGCATAGCACATACACTGGCTCAGTAGGAACCCTGGGAATGATACCCCTCTCTGACTCACTCATATAATAACAGGGATGCCTAAAATGACATAACCTGCTCTCAAACATGTACAGGGAGTGTAGTATGTGCATCCGATAGAGGCAGCCCTGCAGCACCACCTGAGGCATGAATGCCATGTGTTAAGCAATGTAACACCATGTAGTATATGCACACTTGATGACCCTGACTAACATCCTACCCTCACCAAGCATGATGCCACAATATGACAATGAGATGATCAATTGCAATAATTGGCTGAAATATTGCAGTTAGTCAAAGGGGATCCAATGTGTGGCAGCCTGGGATGACATGCTGAGCATGACATGATGCTCCCCCTGCTAGGGGTGGTGTGCACCTATCAGTCCAGGCCTTATGGATACTGGCAAAGGCTGCTGTTACCCACAGCGTGCCCTGAATAGGTAAGGCTCAAAACACAAACCCACCTCCATAGGTATCACAAGGGATAAGAACCTAGATGTAATGCTACCCAATGCCAGAAGTCTAAACAGCAAGATGCATGCAGTCTAAACTCCCCCAGTATGGAGAATGTTGATATCTGTCCTGTAATAGAAAACTGGGTCAAGGCTCACAACAGCACCGTAACACTACCAGGTTACAGCTCATACTGTGGTGTACAGCCTCAAAACATGGAACAAGCTACAAAAGGAGGGTGACTAGCAATAATTGTCAAGAATAACCACACCCCCATGTTGGTACCACAACAAGAAGCAGCATGGACTAGCCATGGTCAAGTAACAGTGGCTAAAACTGCCTCCCAGTTTATAGCCTGCTACAGACTACCGTCCTAACACCAGGAACTGCACCTGGCCTATGTTGGAATACATGAATATATCAAGCCCTCCAAACCACATTATATTGTGTGACTGAAAATACCCAGACATAGACTGGGAGCATTATACTAGCTCCAACACTGTAGGACAAAAGTTCCTAGAATCCATAAACCAAAATGCCCAGGAACAACGTACCACTCCCACAAGAGGGGTAAGCATACTGGATGTGATAATCAGCAACATGGGTACTGGATGGCAAGATGAGAAGTGTATCCCTCACTGGTAAGACCAGACCATAGAGTAATCACACTGGATATACACATCCTGACCACAGTCCCTGGCCAGAAAACCACAGTGAAAAACATGTGTAAAGCAAAAGTTGCACTCCTCCAAACTGATGTGGAAGCCATTAAAGGCCCTGTGCAGATGCAAAATATGGGCCACACCTCAGAACCTGTTATACAGGCATTCCATGAACACTGCCAGGAATGCTTGGATTATGCAATCCCAAATAAAACCAAGACAGTGCCATACATGCAGGCATCTGGCATGGTGGACTCCAGCCATTACCAAACCATGCAAGAGAATGAGGAAGCTACTACATGACAGAGCAAACATAAAAAGGGAAGTAATCACTGATCAGTAGTATGGCAATAAAATAAGTCCACACACACAATCCACTAAGGCCAGCTACAACAAGTTGAATCTGTGAATCTCGAGGCAATGTTACACCTGCCCCAAGTACACAGACAACCCTGAACTCCCCCCAAGAAATACAAATATATGTGAGAGATGGCCTAATGGTTGCCTAATGGTGGGTGGCCTAATGGTTAAGGGAGGGTGGCCTAATGGTTAAGGTGTTTGCCTTACAAATAGAAGGTGCAGGGTTTGAGTCTCACAAGGGATAATTGGCTAGGCTTAAAATGGCTCGCAAGGGCAGTTAGTCTAGTACTAATCCATGAACCATGAACCATGAACCATGCAACCATTTATCCAAACCGGAGGCTGAGCTCCCTCAACTCAGTACTGTCAAAATTAGTCAGGAGGAGAAGGCAACCACACATACCACAAACCCAGTCCCACATAGACCTATCACAACTGCAAATCAAAGACATAAACACAGAAAAACATTCCCGGAGGCCCTAATCACAAACACACCAAACCAACAGAGGCCTCCAAAGCAGACACCCAAGCAACCACAACCTCCAAACATAGCACATGCAACACATAGTACACAAAGCTGGTGTGCCAAACAGTCACAGGCCAGAAGGAGAAACAACATGCCTGATACAGTTGTAATAGGTGACTCCATAGACAGACACACTGCTGTCCCGCTCACCAGACTGAACAAGGGAAAGGGTACAGTAAGCTGCCTGTAGGCTGCTACAATACGCCACATAACACAAGTACGCAGGTCACCCCAAAGCAAGTAGAAATATGATGCAGTCATTGTCCATGCTGGCGTGAATGACCTGAGATGTACCTCCCTGGACTACATGAAAAGAGACATAGATGAGCTCACCGATTATGTAGTCCAGGCCGGTATGACACTGACCGTTTGCAGCATCCTACCCTCACCAAGAATGATGCCACAGTACAAACACAGAATGATCAGCTTCAACAAGTGGCACAATTACTGGTGTCATTCCAAGGGGATCCAATGTCTGTTTGCTTGGGATGTCATGCTTGACAAGCCACGCTGCTGTACCAGGGATGGCTTGCACCTGTTACCCGTGGGCGTCTGGATATTGGATAAGGCTTTTGCCACCTCCATAGAGCCTTTCGTAGGCAAGGCTGAAAAGACTAACCCACCACTCTAGAAAACATAAGTGGAAAGAAACATAAGGGTAATGCTGACCAATGCCAGACGTGTAAACCTCAATATGCATGCTCCCGAGGCCCTCCCCAGTATGGAGAACATTGATGTCCGTGCAGTGACAGAAACCTGCAGCAAGCCTCCTGACAGCACACCAGCACTACCAGGTTATACCTCATATCATGCGTTATGGCCCCAAAACCTGGACCAAAACATGAAAGGAGGGGGAGTATCCATATTCAGCACAGACACCCATACGTGCAGGTAACTGACAATGCACGAAGCATCGGAGACCACCCATGTGCAACTAACCGTAGGCAAAAGTGCTGTACAGTCTGTAGCATGCTACAGACCACACTCTCACACACAGGAACCCCACCCAGCCGTCCTGAAGACACTGGACAGTATGAATATCCCACCAAATACCAAACAAGGTACTCACAAATTACCACATAGGTGGTAAACCATTATGTATGGAAGGAGTAATCAGGGACCTAGGGACACATTTGGACAGTAACCTGTTATGTGACACTCACATTGCCAATGTGGCTAGGAAGACTATACTGGACACCGTACCATGAAAGGATTCACATCTACGTCAACAGAGGTCATTGTGCCCCTATACTGTTCTCTTATCAGACCCATAATCTAGTACAATGCCTCATTTGGGATGTACCTTACCTGATACCTGCCGCAGTTAGAAAGACCTCAAAGGTACCTCACCAAGAGGATAAAGGGTCTCAAATATATGTCATATGCTGCCTTGCTGTAGACACCCCAGCTGAATGCAGTCACATACTGCCTACACAGAGGTGTTGTATGCCTGTTGTACAAGGCCATGTCCAACACAGGAGTAATGTACATGCCCCACCCCAGGAAACCCAAAGCCATCGGAGCTGTGAGAGTGAGAGATGTCAACTGCAACACATAATGAAATAGGATGTGCTGGAGGGACAGATACATAACCCTGAGGCTCCCTACACCCTGGAACAGAATCCCACTCCATGTTAGGCAGAGCCCCTCACTGACACTCTTCAACAGGAATCTTGCCAAGTGGATGGATGATCGTAGATGTACACTGGGAGTCTTCACTGTGTCACGTCCAGACAGAGGCACAGTAAAGTAAATCATAAATGGCCATGATATTCACATAGCAAGGGGTGGCGAAAGCCACACACACTCTGGCTAGGCTTATAAATGCCCTAGGGTGGATAGCCTAGTATGAACCTATGAACCTATGAAGATACAAATTGTACAGAACACTAAGGATAATCACAAGGCTTTCTTAACTGATGGTAGGAACCTTGTTGGGAATTCACAGATATGCTCTGAATCACTCAAATATTACAGACAACATACCAAACACACACACATATTGCCAACATCCAACCTGACAGGTGCAGTGCAAACCCCCCCCCCCCCAGAATGCAAAATATCTATCCCAGCAGACTGCTGGCCCCCTGACATTGCAGATGCTGAGGTAACAGCCAGCATCTACAAAGCAAAACACACAGCAGCAATGGTATGAGATGGTGTCCTGGGCTGAGTCCAACATGGACTCCAAGAAGAATGGAATGCCAAATCACACTACTGCTCAATGTCAGCCTTACCACAGGATATGTACCCAAAGAGCAGTGTACAACAACAGTGGTCCTTCTCAATAAAGGTGTTGCCTGAATGGATACTGCAAACTACCACCCCAGAATCCTGACAAGCTTGGTCTGCACAGCTATGGAAAGGATCAGCATGTACCGCAGACATAAAGATATTGGGGACCTACTGACACCGGACCCTACCCAGTGTGGCTTTCTTAAGTGCAGATCCTGCCCCTTAAACATGTTTGACTCATTTGAAACAGTCATTAAGGTCATTGATGAGGGCAATGTGGTCCACACAGAGTAGCTGGACCTTGCAAAGGCTTCCATACAATACCCCACGTGTTCATTATAGATAAGCTCACCAGCTTAAATATAAACCCCTATGTCAGCAGAGGGGTTGCAAACCAGACCAAGGACAGAACTGACATGGTCAGACATGCTGCAGCCATCAAAAGGGACACATAGAAACAGACAACTGGTGCCATAGCCATGTTAGCAAGCTAATTGTAGAAAAGTGTATGATCAACCCCTGTGGATATACAGTAAGTGCCCACCAATTACCACATAGGTGTTAACCCATTAAGTACTTAACATGTAATGAGAGACCTGGGGACACAAGTTGATAGATATCCTGCATTGGACAAGCATGTGGCTGTAGTGGTTACAGAAACATACCATATACCCACCTAATCATGAAGGTTGTCAGATCTAGATAAGGGGAGGTCATTGTGGCTCTGCAGTCATCCTTCATCAGCGTTACAATTGACTACAATAGCCTCTGTGGGATGTACCTCAGCAGACACCTCCATCAACTGTAAAGTCCCCAAAAGTACCTCACCAGGAGTATCAAAGAGCTTGAACAGATGCCATGTGTTGCCTGATTAAACAAACTGCAGCTCCACACACTGCCATACTGCCCACCCAGAGGCAAGCTGTGCCTGATGTATAAAGCCATGTCCAAGCTGGAATCAATGAACATGCTTCACCTTGTACAATCTGAATGGCAGTGAGCTATGCACATGAGAGACCTGAACCCCAGCACTGACATACATAGGACAAGCTGTACTGAATGATCCATAACACAGAAGCCACCTCCACTCTTGAGTAAACTCCCAGTACAGGTTAGCCAGAGAGCCACTCATCGACTCTCCTCAAGAGGAATCTTGATGAGTGGATGGGAGATGGTAGGTTTACCCTGGGTATCACTGTTATGTCACGGGTAGACGGAGGCACAGTATACTACCCATGACATATGTCATGGCAAACTCCACTTACAATGTGTGTCGAAGGACAAACACACTCTCAGACTAGCATTACAAATGGCCTAGGGCACATCGCTAGTGTTTGCCAATGTACACCTATGTTGTGGAATACACTACCAATGTTGGACAAGCCTGGTTTAAGTAGTTCATATCTGAACATAATGCAACATGGTCAGATGTGCACAACTGGCCCCTAACCAGGCTGTTGTGCTCACTATGAAAATGTAAAGCAGTGATAGGACTAAAGCCCAGGATACTGTCCACCACAGTGAAAGTACTGAACCAGTACACTATACGGTACTACAGTGTTAGGTCAGTATGAAAGGATGTTGACAACTGTATGCAAAGTATCCCATGCCAACCCTGCAGGCACAGTATAATCCCTGTTGTGTTCAGACACAAAGCAGTTGGACAGTAACTACACAACATGACACACAACACACAACCATAAACGTGATATTGTTGAAGTTCACACTCATCCACAAATGTGGTGGGCTGCAGAGTTCAACATATGGAAAGCTCACACTGGGCATGCTCGCACACTTTGATAAATGAGACATATGTCAGACAACATGCCATGGGAAGCCTGAACTGGGCATGCTCACACACTTAGGCCAAATCTCAGTTTAGCAGTTGGCCACACATATCTGGCATTTGTACGTGTTATTCCAGGAACCAACCACATTACAGCAATCTGCCCAGTGCACACAGTTAAATGACTACAGAGACATACGTGATATAGTGGATCCCTCTCATATTCAAACATCTTCCACAGATACACAAGTTGTTCATAGAAACAGGGAATGCTATGGCAATAAAGACCTGCAAACAGTCTATCAGCAACAAATATTGTGCATCTGACAATTAAACATTTGGGTGTAGAGGCCAACACTAGGCTGTTTGCCCTAGGGAATGACAGCTTAGCCAGAGTGTGCTTGGCGTCTGCCTCCCCAGTACAGTAGGCTACTGTGCCACTGTAAAGTAGGTCACATAAGGCACCGTGTGAGGCTAGTGTGCTGTGCCTCTGTCAAGCAGGGACACAGTGGAGATCCCAGGGGTTGAATTTGCTAAGCCACATCCATGTTGTTGGTGTGTGCTGGAAGAGGGTTGGTGAGGAACTCTAACAGTAAGTGGGCATCAATAACAGACTGAGGGGAGCCTTATCTGCATTGTCTGGACAATTTCACTGTCAATACTTTGTCGTGATGATTATGAGGGATTGAAGTGTCGTGCCAGTACTGTTCAGAGATGTCCTCCCTCTGTGGGCTACTGCTCTGCAATGTATAAGCTCACTCTGTCTGTTGGACAGCTCATATATGGCTGGTGTACACCTGACAGGTGTCCTGTTGTGGAGCAGTCATGGGTATATTTGGGATAGCATGATCAATGCAAACCTTCCACATGCTCATAGAATGCAATTGTCAAGGATTATGCAAAGTGGCCTGTATACTCCCCCAGCATGGGTCCTTTGAAGTCTTCCACCCCAGTCTTCACAAGTGTAAAGTCTGCTTTTGATAAATACACTTTGTTTGCAGTGACAACCTTGCCTGGGTGTGGGGATGGGATATGGATGTCCAGGGAAAGGTGGGTATGGTCAGATATCAACAATGGTGGTCTACCTCTGGTGTGGAACAGTGAGTACCCATGTTGCAGATGGTCAGGTGCAATATGTATTCCCCCTTGTGGCTGTGGTGAGTAGTTCTGCCACAGCACATGGACTCACAGATGGTAGTGGCTGTAGGGTAATGTTGTAGAGGCCTGAGTAGTTCCCACACACAATATACCTGTACCTGACGTTAACAACTGGAATGGTGTATGTGAACACCTGCATATCTTGGCACTGTTCCCAGAGAAGCAAAGTGTGTGTCCTGGATGTGGGAGGGGTGGTCTGAACTGGTTGTGTTGTGTGTTACAGGTCCTGTGGTCATGAAGCATGGTATAGAACATAACCTGCCAGTGCGATGTGCATATCTGACCCTGAAGTAGGTGGCTGCAAATGCATATATATGCTATCCCCCACCTGACACGTAGTACTAGATGTACATACCTTTGTAGAAATAATGATGTCAGCACCCTATAAATACTGCAGGGGCAGAACAGGTGCTCAGTAATTCGGATTGTGTGCTCTGCTAATGCGTCTCCCACAAGTGTCATAATATAGTTAGGTAGGGGTTTGAATCCTGCAAATGCACAGTGTGTGTGGTTGAGCGGGGTTGGTGTGTGTGCAAGTCTGTGTGGGGAAATGTCCCTTTTGGCAACTGGGAAAACACACTACAGGATGCACATTCCCCTTTCTAAACACTGATGATGTCAGCACCCTATAAGTACAGCAGGAGAAGAGAAACCTCCCAGTAATGTGAATAGTGTGCTCCGCTAATGCGTCTGTCTTGAATGTCACAACATAGTTAGGTAGGGGTTTAAATCCTGCAAATGCTCAGTGTGTGTGGAGGGGGGTTAGCGTGTGTGCAATTTTGTATGAAAGAAATGTCCCTTTTGGCAACTAGGAGAACACACTACAGGATGCACATTCCCCTTTCTAAACACTGATGATGTCAGAACCCTATAAGTATAGCAGGAGAAGGGACACCTCCCAGTAATATGAATAGCGCACTCTGCTAATGCGTCCGTCTTGAGTGTCATAACATAGTTAAGTAGGGGTTTGAATCCGGTGAGGGGGATTAGTGTGTGTGCAGCTCTGTGTGAGGGAAATGTCCCTTTTGGCAACTAGGAGAACACACTACAGGATGCACATTCCCCTTTCTAAACACTGATGATGTCAGCACCCTATAAGTAAAGCAGGAGAAGGGAACCTCCCAGTAATGCGAATAGCACGCTCCGCTAATGCGTCCATCTGGAGTGTCATAACATAGGTAGGGGTTTGAATCCTGCAAATGGCAAGTGTGTGTGTGTGTGTGTGGGGGTGAAAGTAGGGTGTGTGCAATTACATGTGTGAGAGAACTGACCCTTTTGCCAACCAGTACAACACACCAGCTGCTGCATATTCCAATCTCTACACAGAGATGATGTCAGCACCCTACAAGTACAGCGGAAGAGGGCAAATCTCTCAGTAATGCAAATAGCACGCTCTGCTACTGCTTCTCTCACTACTGTCATAGCACAGTTAGTTATGGCTTTGAATTCCACACATGCCACGTGTGTTTTTGTCACACAGAATGCCCATGTGTGTGGGTTGTTGTTCACAATAATGCATGACTGAGTCATATGTGTCCATCCCTCTGACTGACCTGAATGCTTGTGTTATGTGGTGGACCATAGTGCCCCACGGGCATATCACTGTGACCTTCACCTTGTCCAGCCTGGTGAGTGGGACCTCACTCCTATAAGACAATAAAGGTACCTAACACAACTGTAGCAGGTGTGTTGTCTAGCCGTACAGGCTGTGACTGTTTGGCACACAGGATTTGTGTGCTATGTGTTGCACATGCTGTGTTCTGTCTTAACGTATGCCTGTGTGCCAGCTGCAGAGGTGTCTGCTGCTCAGGCAGGATGCTATTCTGTGGCTCCACGAATGGCCCAGTGTGTTCACGTGTTTGGATTGCTGTCAGTGTAGGTCTACATCAGACTGGTATTGTAGTCACTGTAGTATGTCATGCCACCTGACAGGTTATGCCAGTACTGGGTTCAGAGTGCTTAGTCCCCAGTTTGGCTATGTGGTTGCATCTCATACATGTGTTGTACGTCCATGTGTAGGGGAGAGGGTTGACTGTGTACATGTGGCAGCTGTGACATTGCACATGACCCACATATTCCACAACTGTACCATAGAGGTGACTGACAAGTGACCTTTGCACATGCTACCATAGTATTGTGATTGCCATGGTGATTAACAGCACATAGGGCCAATGGGGAACAAGGTACATAGGTTCATAGGTTCATAGGTTCATACTAGGCTATCTGCCCTAGGGCATTTATAAGCCTAGCCAGAATGTGTTTGGCTTTCGCCACCCATTTTAAATTTATTTTGCTATGCCCTTTTTCGAGGTTAGTATACTGTGCCTCTGTCTAACAGTGACACAGAAGTGATACCCGGGGTAAACCTATGATCTCCCATCCACTCATCAATATTCCTCTTGAAGAGACTCAATGAGGGACTCTGCCTAACCTGGACTGGGATTTTATTCCAGAGTGAAGGGAGCCTCTGGGTTATGAAGCTGTCCCTCCAGCATGTCCTATTTATTTCAGTGCTGAGGTTCGGGTCTCTCAAGCGCGTAGCTCGATGGGATTTGGATTTTCTGAGGAGCAGCATGTCCATTAATTCCGGGTTGGACATGGCTTTATACGTCAGGCACAGATCGCCTCTGAACAGGCGGTATGCCACTGAGTAGAGCTGGAGTTTCTTTCACCGGGCAGCATATGCATCTGTTTGAGCCCTTTGATCCTCTTGGTGAGGTACTTTTGGGGTCTTTCCAGTTGCTGCAGGTGTCTGGTAAGGTACATCCCAAAAGGGGCATTGTACTCAATTATGGGCCTGATGAGGGATGAGTAAAGAGGCACGATGACCTCCCCTGATCTAGATGTGAATCCCTTCATGATTAGGTGGGCTATATAAAATGTTTTTCTAACCACTTTGGCCACGTGGTTGTCAAATGAGAGACTGCTATCAACTTGGGTCCCCAGGTCCCTAATTACTTCTTCTGTACTTAATGGATTACCACCTATGTGGTAATTTGTGGGCACTTTGTTTTTGCCAAAGGGGATGACTATACACATTTTGGCATTTAGCTTGAGGCCATGGCTCTGGCACCAGTTGTCTGTTTCTATGAGGCCCTTTTGGAGGATGCTTGTGTCGGCTGGAGAGTCGATTATGGTGCCCAGTTTACAGTCATCTGTGAACTTGGTCAGCCACAGTCCTTCCGTGTTGGCCTGTACTTCCAAGAAATATATACCAAACAAGAGACGTCCCAGGACTGAGCCTTGTGGGACACCACTTGTAACTGCTTTGGAGTCTGACATGGCTCCAGCAATTCTAACCATGTGGGTTCTGTCCTTGAGCCAGTTTGCAATCCATCTAGTGACATAGGGGTTTATATTTAAGCTGGTGAGCTTATCTATAATGCCCGAGTGGGGTATTGTATCAAAGGCTTTTGTGAGGTCCAGGTAGGCTGTGTGGACCACCTTCCCCTCGTCAATGGCCTTGGTGACTGTTTCAAAAAAATCAACCAGGTTTAAGAGGCAGGATCTGCCCTTAACAAAGCCAAACTGGGTAGGATCCAGTGTCTGTAGGTCCCCAATATCTTTATTTATGAGGTCCATGATGATCCTTTCCATAGCTTTGCAGACCAAGCTAGTCAGGCTTATGGGGCAATAGATTCCAGGATCCGTTGAGGCACCACCTTTATGGAGAGGGACCACTGTTGCTGTACGCCACTCTTTGGGCACATATCCTGTAGTAAGGCTGAGATTGAACAGTAGTGTTATGTTTGGGTTTAGCTCTTCTTAGAGTTCATGTAGGACACAGCCCGGGACACCGTCTGGTCCCACTGATGCTGTGTTTTCTGCTTTGGAGAGGGTGGCTCTTACCTGAGCATCTGAGATGTCAGGGGGGCAGCATTCTGCTGGGATAGATATTTGCCCTTTTGGTGTGGAGGGGAGGGGGAGAAGTTTGCGCTGAACCTGTCAGCTAGGATGTTGGCAATGTCTGTGGGTTCAGTGCATTTTTTGTCATTTTGGACTAATTCTGAGCATATCTGGGAATTACCTCCCAGGTTCCTAACACAACTAAAGAAAGCATTGTGATTATCCTTAGTGTCCTGTGCAATTTTTCTCTCGAAGCTGGCCTTAGACAATTTTATGAGTGCCCGTAGTTTTTTGCTAATACTGATCAGTGATGCCTTCCCTTTTTGGGATTTTGCTCTATCATTTAGTAGCTTCCTCCTTCTATTGTATAGTTTGTTTAAGGTTGGGGTCCACCAGACAGGACGTCTGCCTTTGGAGGATTGGGTCTTGGTTTTATTTGGGATCGCATGATCCATGCATTCCTGAAGGTGTTCATAGAATGCATTTATAAAGGATTCTGCGGTCTGGGCCGTATTTTCCACAGGCCCGGGGGATTTGAAGGATTCCACCTCAGTTTTGAGGAGTGTGAAATTTGCTTTAGAGAAGTTTTTCACTGTGGTTTTCTGGGCAGGGGGTGGGGTCGGGATGTGAATATCCAGTGAGATTAGTTTATGGTCTGATCTTACCAGTGAGGGATACACTTCTGGTCTGGAGCATAGAGTCCCCATGTTGGTGATGATCAGGTCCAGTATGTATTCCCCTCTTGTGGGAGTGGTAACAAGTTGTTCCATAGCATTTGATTTTATAAATTCTAGGAACCCTTGGGCTAGGGTGTTGGAGCTAGAGTAATGCTCCCAGTCTATGTTTGGGTAGTTGAAGTCGCCCAATATAATGGTGTTTGGAGAGACCTTCATATTTTCCAGTGTTCTCAGGAAGGCCGAGTGGGGTTCCTGGGTTTGGGAGGGTGGTCTGTAGCTGGCTATAAACTGGAAGGCAGTTTTACCCACTGTTAGTTGCACATGGATAGTCTCTGATGCTTCGTGCTTTGCCACCTACCTGGAGGTGTGGGTATCTTTGATGAATATCGATACTCACCCTCCTTTTGTGGTTCGGTCCATGTTATGGGGCCGAAAAGCATGGTATGAGGTATAACCTGGTAGTGCTGGGGTGCTCTCAGGAGCCCTGAACCAGGTTTCTGTTACTTCACAGATATCAATGTTCTCCATGCTAAGGAGAGTTTCGAGTGCATGCATCTTGAGGTTTAGACTTCTGGCGTTGAGTAGCATTACTCTTAGTTTCTTATCCCTTGTGATACCTATGGAGGTGGGTTTGTCTTTTGAGCCTTGCCTAAAAAAGGCACTATGGGGGTAGCAAGAGCCTTTGCCAATATCTGAAAGCCCAGGGGTGACAGTTGCAAGCCGTCCCTAGCGAAGCAGGTGGTTCAACAGAAGGTGAGTATGTGAGGGTGTAGTGCCTGTGATTAGTTAGCACTGGCATATATGACTGCTCACGTGGACAAATGCCAGGGAAGTCATATGCAATGTGTCACAGGCAACATACATGTGAACAGGACAAACAGTGACGTTCTGTCTAGTGAGACATGGACATACATATAGTAAGCTATGCAGATGTCACTAGGAGTCCACAGAAGCTCTGTAACTCTGCATTGCAGGTGGGATCAGTGTTCCAGGGTAACTGCAAGCAAACATGCATGCAAACAAAGCTACAGTAAGCAGGGCTGCATGTAGTCCATTGTACAACAAACAAGCTGTACTACGTCCAGTAGGTAACAGTGCAAATATGCAGGCACTATACACATGTACATGGAAATACACAGGTCAGATGGCTAGGGTCCAGTCTCAGCGCACACAAGTGTACAGACCATGTACCGTCAGGATGTACAATAACTGGATGGAAACCCAGGTGCTCATACCTGCAGTAATACACATGTCAAATAACAGACACTGAGCCTTCACTCAGTGGTTCCATACTTAGTAGGATGTATGCTACCTGGCCTGCCACCACAGTATCCCTGACATGTAACAGTTAGTTTTGTGTGTTGGGGCTGTCTAGCATGGTATGAGATGTGAGCTTGCAGTGCTAGGGTGCTCCTGTGTGTCCTGTACCAGTCGTGTAGTACTGCACACATATCAACATCCTCAAACATCCGCATTGCAGAGTCCAGTGTGGGCAACATGCCTCTTGCAGTTTACATGTCCATCATTGCGTATCAATACTTTCATTACCTTATCCCCTGTGCTACCTATGTATGTAGCCTTCTGTTGACATCCTTACCACCAGTATGCCAACATGTGCAGATGATACACTATGGTACTTACCATGAGTGTAGACAACAGTACAAGACAATCATACCCTTACTGCATCAGGCATGCTGGGATATACCCACAATTATATCAGCACACAGTACTGTTAACAACATGATACTATTACTACACGTCTATGTAGTCACCCTGTGCATCAGCAACATGTTAACCTGTACCTGCACTGATGTTACAGATTGCAGGAGGTGGCACAGTTTCATCATATGCACAGGGTGTGAACTTGGTATGCCTGAGTCTGCCACTGATACCACCAATTGACATGTATGTGTATGTGTGTTGGTGAGGGACAGCAGTACAAGGTGGGGCAATGTTGATGCAGTGAGTGCGTGTATGCAGTAGCCCTAGGTGTTGTCAATTCACATGTGTGTATGGATGCACACAGTTCCACCTCATGGCTGTCATATACTGGTGTTTGTGGACAACCACAGACTGTACCTGCCAGGTCATACAGATCAGTGTCTGTGGCCACAGACACGGTACCTGTGCCTTGCAGGGGTGCTATGGACCATATCCGGTACCAATCCAGACTGGGTACTGTCATCAGAAGCAGGTGTTCATTGACTGGACACAGATCCCTGTTGGGGCTGTCCAGAGCCACGTGCACGTTGTCTCCTGGGGTGGTCTGATGACAGCACAGACCCAGCATTCCTGGGGCTGCTGCTGGCACTATGGGGGCAGCCGCGGCCCTGTTGTCGTCCGTGACGACTGCCAGCTGCTGCTGTTGCTGGCATACACCCACATCGATGCCTCAACCATCCACCATCACCCTGGCTCATGGACATGTAGTTGTGGAACCGGTCTAATATGTCCCCACAATGTCTGTCTATGACATCGGTGAAATTACGGATGGCAGCCGCAATGTCACGCATACTGTCAGTCATGGCTGTGCACATGCTGTCAGCTCCCTCAGACCCTGTCTGGTGTACCGTTCCATATGTGACTGTGCCTGCATGACAGCCCGAAACATAGCTGAGGTTGTAAGACCTCTGTGGGCACATCTGACAGGGGCAGTACGCCCACGGATGCTCCCACGAGAACCCCTGGACATCTGTCTGTGTGGTACCATCTCAGGGCCATGCCCATGGCTGCTGTGTGGGGAAGCATGTGCCACAGATACCACATTACTCTGGTCAATGCCCACTGTATCCTGTCCATCACCTAGGGACATTGGTGACAAAGGGTGTATTGGCAGGATAACTGTGCACATTGATGGGGTTGACAGTTGTGTACTGTCAATTGGCTGACCAATGACGGACCCTGGCATACTTTCCTGTGCCATTACACAGATGTCATCATTATCAGTACCCATGGCACCTGATTCAGGTTCCCTGCTGCATGACACCAGAGCAGCACCAGAACCTGTGGGAAGGAAACAGGAAACACAGTTTACAATGTCTACACAGTGTTACCAGTGATGCACACATGCACACATGCACAGGTGCACACATCCACACATGCACACATGCACACATGCACAGGTGCACACATGCACAGGTGCACACATGCACACATGCACACAGTTGCACACAGTTGCACATAGTTGCACATAGTTGCACACTTGCACACTACTCAGTATGTGAGATATCAACACACAGACACAGACACACCTGCATGCATACACAGAGCACTACTCAGTGAGCCTAATATTACTATTGCTATCAAGACTATTAAAGGTATTGTTAATACACACTCACCAGCATGGATAGGCTGCATTGCTGTTACACTGGAGGGACCTGCAGAAGTGAGGAAATTAATGTCAGTGGGCACAACTGTGCCATTGTTACTGAGTATGATACAGGTCAGTAGTACAACAGTCGCCTTTCACAGGTCAGCTGCTGATATTGAGAATATCACACTTGCACATTAAATACTATGATGACAGCTACAAACCAAGGACACACCTCACACATGCATTAACTACCAGTGTACACAACAGTCAACTATACACATGGCATATTACCTGCACGCTCGTAGTCTTGCTGCTGCATGGCTCCAGCCTCCATCATAATGCAGGTCTGCTGCTGTTGTTGTTGTTGGCGGGGTAGAGCCACAACACTTATGAGTAGTCCCTCCAGTCTGGTGAGTGGGGGATGTGTAGCCACCCCACCACCTGTGGCAACCTGTTGCCTGTGGATATCTGACGCACGCTGATGGACATTTCTGATTAAATCACTGCAGTGATGTCGTACCTGCTCATATGTCCTATTATGCGTGCCTCTGTCATTTACCCAACGGACCAGGTCTTGCCACAGTGCAGCGCTCTCCTGCTGATTCTGGCTGGTGCGGGAAAAGAGTATTGCATAATCCCACACCAGGCTCTGGTGTATCTCCTCATCCTCAGCTGCAGAGTACGCTGGATTGCGCTGGTGAGCCATGGTCCTGAAAAAGGAAATAACATGATATCAGCAAAATATGTCAGCAGAATTTGGCACACATACTACACATGCTACTTGACTGTTGTGATACAACATATCTCACATATATAGCATCTGTCTGTCTATTGGTGGATACACATGTAAATGGCCAGGTATCAGTGCTCAGCCAACAACTGTGCAACAGTACCTGGCACACTCCATACGACATACTACCAAACCCCAGCAGTCAGAACACTGATTCAGGTCCAAAGCACCTCCTCACTCTGGGGTTTGTATCGAGGTACTGTATGGGGTACATCATCAACTACTGTGAGCTGACCACAAACTAATTGCCCTGGATATACATATCCCACCTCCACCACCAGCACAAATGACTACAGTGAATAACATTTCAAATGCAAACTTTACACTTTGTAACACTGACATGGTATCCTTTAAGCCCACTGGGCCAGTGGAAGACACAACCCACAATGCTGACCCCTTCACAAATTATTTCTACGGACATCTCCGAGAATGCATGGATCATGCAATCCCATATAAGACCAAAGACACTCTCCACAAAGGGACAGCATCCTGTCTGGTGGACCCCAGCCATAGACAGATTGTATAACAAAAGATGGAAGCTACTGCAAGACAGAGCATAATTCCATAAAGGGAAGGCATGTCTGATCAGCACTAGTAAGGAGCTATTTTCTCTCATATAAACATCCATGGGAAACTTTGAGAGGGAAATCAACAGGGACACTACAGATAACCACAAGGCCTTCTTCAGTTATGTTAGCAACCTGGTCAGAAACCCTCCAATATGCTCATAGTTAGTACACACCAACAAATAATTCACTGAACCCACAGATATTGGCAACATTGTGGCAGACAGGTTCAGTGCAGGTTTCCCCCCTCCCTCTCCCCCAAAATAAGACATACTTATCCCAGCTGACTGTAACCTCCCTGTCATCACAGATGTCCAGGTGAGAGCCGCCCTCAGAAAAGCAGAAAACACAACATGAATGGGACCTGATGGTATCCCCGGTTGCATGCTACATGAACTCCAAGAGGAGCTAAACACACATATAGAAGTGCTATGTAGCACTAGCCTGACTACAGGATATGTACCTGTACACTGGCGCGCACAGCAGCAGTGGTTCCACTCCACGAAGGAGGCACCTCTACATACCAATACAATACAACACAATACAATACATTACAATACAATACAATACAATATGCTATTGCCCCTGGGACTACAGCAGCATACTGTTCTGCTACCCTGACCATTGTGACACATGTGATGTGATGGTACCTGCTCCTGTCAAACAGTTACACAGGGTGACTCATATGGCATATTACCTATCTGACTAACATTCAGCAGGGCTATGTGTGACATGTACTCATGGGGAGTCTTGCTTCTTAATGCTGTGTGGTTTATTGCAGGGTATGTCTTATCTGTGGGTAGGAACCTGTACCTCCGCCATGTGCTCTCTACTGCAGTGTCATGGATGACACACAGCAGTCATTTAGGTTGTGGATGGTGTGAGGTGTTACTATGGTTGTTGGACATCTGTCATGGGTGTGACTTAAGTATGCAAATCCAGGAGTGGTAACCTCTATGTGGGTAGTATGTGTGTACTCTGTGGTGTTGTCAGTCACTGTGCATTGGTAATGTGTTTGAGTGCATTGTCACAGTGTTGTACGTGTCACTGTGTCCTTCTCCATATCTGTAGCCGTCATGTGAGGTACATACCGTGGCAGCCATTGTGTGGTGTGGAGGGGTACACTGACCTACATGTCCATAGCTGGCACACCATGTCTGCTGACACATACCATGTGCAGGTATTCCAGGAATAGTGTGCCACTGTGAATATCATTGGGGGGACTATTGTACACATTTATGACCCTGTTCACCCCTGACACATGCAGTGGTGGGCAGCCAATCACATATCTGGTGGTTACTGGTGTATGTGATTTGAAATGGGGTATGGTACTCCAGTTTTGACACTGGTGTTCACTTCATGCCTTTGTCACCAGGCACCTGTTGCAATACATCTGTAC
Source organism: Protopterus annectens (assembly GCF_019279795.1). Classification (NCBI taxonomy): domain Eukaryota; kingdom Metazoa; phylum Chordata; order Ceratodontiformes; family Protopteridae; genus Protopterus; species Protopterus annectens. The sequence continues at coordinate 711,529,487 of NC_056748.1, read as the reverse complement.
ACATGTGCCTCACTCAGAATATATATACATCTCTCTCTCTCTCTCTCTATATATATATATATATATGTATATATATATATATATATATGTATATATATATATATATATATATATATATATATATATATATATATATGTCTGTATGCACATATATATATTGATGTACATATATTGCTATAGATATGGAGAGAGGGGGTATGTGACAGAGAGGGGTGAGAGTGACAGAGGGGTGGGACAGGGGCAGTGTGAGATCGTCATATACAGTCATACCTGTAGATAGTCAGATCTGTCTGTCTATGTATATGTATCTACATATATCTATATCTGTATGTGGGTATTACATATATATGTTTGTACATATAGGTTCATAGGTTCATAGGTTTATACTAGGCTATCTGCCCGAGGGCATTTACAAGCCTAGCCCATAGTTTTGTGGCTTACGCCACCCCTTTAGTATGGGGAACTATACCCATTATTTTGCTGTGCCTCTGTCGAGCAGTGACACTGAGGTAATCCCTGGGGTATATCTGCGATCTCCCATCCATTGGTCAAGATTTCTCTTGAACAAGGCCAGTGAGGTGCTCTGCCTCACATATACCGGGATTTTGTTCCACAGCATAGGGAGTCTTTGGGTGATGAATCTATCCCTCCAGCACGTCCTATTAATAGCCGTGTCGAGGTTTAAGTCTCCGCCTTGTGGCTCTGATGGATCTAGATTTATTGAGGGGAAGCATATTCATCAAATCTGGGTTTGACATGGCCTTGTATGTCAGGCACAGGTCACCTCTGAGCAAGCGGTGGCGACTGAATAGAGCTGAAGTTCTTTCAGTCGGGCAGCATAGGACAGATTTTTGAGACCCTTTATCCTTTTGGTGAGGAACTTTGTGGCCTCTCCAGCTGCTGCAAGTGTCGGGTCAGATACATTCGAATGGGGCATTGTACTCAATCATTGGTCTGATGAGTGATGAGTACAGGGAAACTATGACCTCCCTTGATCTAGATGTGAATCCCTTCATGATAAGGTGGGCAATGTAGAAGGTCTTCCTAACTACTTTAGCTACATGGGTGTCGAATGACAGGCTACTGTCAACCTGGGTCCCCAGGTCCCTAATAACTTCTTCTGTGCTCAGTGGATTTCCACCTATGTGGTAGCTAGGGGTAACCTTGTTTTTCCCGAAGGGTATGACTATGCATTTTTTGGCATTTAACTTTAGGCCATGGCTCTGGCACCAGTTATCCATTTCTGTGAGACCTTTCTGAAGGATATCTGTGTCAGATGTGTTTTCGACTTCTGGCCCAGTTTGCAGTCATCTGCAAACTTTGTCAGCCATAACCCTCCTGTGTTTGCTTGTACTTTGGAGAAGTAGATGCCAAACAAGAGTGGGCCCAGGACTGAGCCCTGTGGGACACCACTTGTGACAGGCTTAGAGTCTGACATGGCGCCAGCAACTCTGACCCTGTGGGTTCTGTCGCTCAGCCAGTTTGCAACCCATCTTGTGATGTATGGGTTAACATTTAAGCTGATGAGTTTTTCAATGATACCAGTGGGGTATTGTATCGAAGCTTTAAGCCAGATCGAGGTATGCTGTATGGACTGCTTTTCCCTCATCAATGGCTTTGGTGACTGTTTCAAAAGTCAACCAAGTTTAAAAGGCATGATCTGCCTTTGACAAAGCCAAACTGGGTTGGATCCAAAGTCTGCAAATTCCCTATGTCTTTGTTTATGAGATCCATTATGATCCTCTCCATGGCTTTGCAGATAAGGCTTGTCAAGCTAATGGGCGGTAATTTCCTGGGTCGGTGGAGGCACCGCCTTTATGAAGTGGGACCACTGTCGCAGTGCGCCACTCCTGGGTGCGTATCCAGAGGTGAGACTATGATTAAACAGCTGTCCTAGCTGTGGGTTTAATTCCTCATTGAGTTCGTGGAGCACACAGCCGGGGACACCATCAGGTCCCATGGATGCTGTGTTTTTTGCTTTGGAGAGAGCAGTTCTCACTTGGGCGTTAGAGATGTTTGGGGGGCTACAATCATTTGGTATAGATATCTCACCTTTTGGGGGGGGAGAAGTTTGCACTGAACCTGTCAGCCAGTATGTTGGCAATGTCTGTAGGATCAGTAATCTTCACATCATTTTGAACTAGTTCTGAGCATATCTGGGAGTTTCCTCCCAGGTTTCTAACATAGCTGAAGAAGGCCTTATGATTGTCTTTTGAGTCTTTAGCTATTTTTCTCTCAAAGTTTGCTTTGGATGATTTTATGAGAGCTCTTAATTTTTTACTTGTAGTGATCAAAGGTGTCCTACCTTTTAAGGATTTTGCTCTATCTTGTAGTAGCTTCCTCCTTTTGTTGTAGAGTTTGTTTATGGCTGGGGTCCACCAGACTGGACGCTTACCTTTGGTACAAAGAGTCTTTGTTTTGCTTGGGATTGCCTTATCCATGCAGTCCTGTAGGTGCTGGTAGAAGGCATTTGTAAGTGATTCAGCGGCTTGGGTACTGTTTTCCGCCGGCTCGGGAGCCTTAAAGGAGACCACACTAGTCTTTAGAAGTGTGAAGTTTAGAAGATATTCTATCTATCTACAGCTGTCTATGTATTCCTACATCCCTCTCTATGTATGTATACATATATGCATATTATATATATATATATATATATATATATATATATATATATATATATATATATATATATATATACATACATACATATATTGACATACATACGTATCCATATGATAGATAGGTATATCAACATGTTTGTTTACAAAACTGTATACACACACTAACATACTGCTAAACATACATAACTGTGAAACCTACTTTGTACATTGCACTACAACCTACATTCAGCCTACATTGATATGTGCACATAGATGCCCTCACATACATATGTATGTACAGCCTTCACTGATAGTTGCTGTATGTCCCCTGCCCTTTGCACTTCTTCATATACATATGGATACAGACCAATGACACATATAGAGGGTTCACAGTATGTAGACTTTTATAGTATTACTTTACATTACCTGTGTTTGTCACAGCTGCTTGTGTTGCCGTCTGGTTTCGTGTCCTGCTGCTCCACTTGCCAGTTGTCAGCTTTCAAGTGGTTGTTGCTGACTGGTTTTGTTTGTGTATGTTTATTTATTTATTTATTTCTCTCTCTCTCTCTCTCTCTCTCTGTCTCTCCCTACCTCCACAGGGTGCAATGAAAGTATTGCATGTGTGGACTGGGAGTACAGCATGCTTTTGTAGGTATCTGCATATGTCCATGTGATGGCCTCTGCACCAATTGTTAGCCAGCATTTGCTAATTGCATGCAGCCAGTTGTGTACTGATTGCAGTTCTCACTGTGATTTCAGGACAGTGCTATAAAAAGGTATGTGAGATAGGCGTAGCCCTTTCAGATTTTAAGGGCAGGGACCATGCTGGTATGCTGTGGACACTGTTCTGTGAATGTAAAGGTTAGTATCTCTCTCATATTTCCGGCTGTGTTGTAGATTTACATTTCTCCATTCATTTCTCCAGTTTCCTGTACTAAGTGTGTATGTACACTGACACCTAAGACTACTACTACTACTGTTAATGTGGGTGTGTGTGCTTTCCTGTGGGACATGTGGTGTAACTGGTGTATAGCAGTGGCTCTTGCACTTTGTTGCTATGGCTTCAATATTTGCCCTTTACATTCACTACTTGTATGCCTGCTAGGTGTCTTGACTGTAGTGTGTTGCTGTGGCTTTCCTATTTTCCATGTACATTCACACCTTGGAATGCTTGCTATATCTGCTAGGGTGTTACTGCATGCAGTGTGGTCTGGCCATGGTGTGGGCCTTGACATCTATTAGGGTATTTGAGTATGCTGCTGAGCAGGCCCCAGAGACTCTCAGGTGCATCTTTTACCTGCCTCATGGAATGGTACATATCAGTGGGGTACACCCATTGAATTGTCTGGTATTCTGCAGTTGTGACTGTGGGATAGCATGAGCATATGTATTACTACACTATTTCTGCCGTGCAAGTGGTGCATACTTTCAGTATTTCATAGTTACCATTGCATGTGTTGTAACACCTTTCTGCCTACTGTTTGTACATTTCACAGGGAGTCTGTGGGGCATCCCTGTAACTCAGTCACTGTTGCTATGTCTAGGCTTTTAACTATTCAAATATGGCAGTGTCAGACCTCTCAAGTGTACAGATATTTGCAGGTTGTCCACATTTTTGCCTCATATTTTGGTCAATATCTCATAAACAGCTCTTTCTGGCAAATCACTCTGGGCTCAAGTCAGACTATAGTGACAAACATTTAAGTTTCAGGCTTCATACCCTTCCAAACATCCAACAAAATGCAGAACCTGTTACTCTCTGAACTGTCTAAGTTTGTTGTAGCATTATTTGGAATGTGTCCCTGTTTTTGGCCCTTTGCTCCACATTTTTTATTACTTGGTCCGGATGTGTTCCTGTAAGAGGTTGTGGGGTATAGGCACTGATTATCCTGCTGTGAGTATGTGTGTGGCTTGCAAGGTGCTACAGTGACATTATTACCTACTAGCTACCAACTAGCATGGCTGTTTCTGTTCACACACTACTATTCTAGAAATCCACTACATTTGACAGTAAATATACATTACATGCTTTGTGTACTACACATCCTATATTCCCTTTACATTCATTCCTACTATTACATGATATATTTATTGTAGCACAATGTTCTTATATAACAGTCATGGCTTAGTGGTAAGTCATGCAGACTACTGTTTCCAAGGTCCTGGGTTCGGGACTGACAGTGGGATTTTATTTTGCTTTTGAGCAGACTACAGGACTTGTCATTCAGAGTGACTAAGGCACTTTTAAGCAGTTGTAACCAGTTTAGCGCTGGTTTGCGTGGAGCTCACGCATGCGCACTGGCATTCAGCTCCGCGCACACCCTCTTACAACCGCTTAAAAGTGCTTACTCTTGCGCACACCCGCGCTATTTTCTTTGAAAGAAATGAAAATGGGGAGACAGGAAAGTGGTGAAAAAGGGGTCACAAAGAGGGTAAGACAGTAGGGAAACAAGCTTGGGTTTTGCAGGAGGGATGTAGGTAAGGCCCATAGCTGCCCATTTCTTCATCAGCAACAGCTGTGCATATGTTTGTAATTTGGTGTGACATTTGAAACCTTCCACCCCTGAGAGAGGTGTAAGGACAACAATAATACTTGTTGTACAGCCAATTGTAATTGACAGTTTCCATGTCCAGCAGACATGTGTGAGAAATGGGCAGCTATGTATGGGGCATAATTCTTTTGTGGGTACAGAGTGCCCTTTTTTTTTTCAGGTGAGAGTGGTATGTCAGGTACGGGAAGTCGGTATAGCTGGGGAGGTAGGTTGGGTAGGTTAACAGACAAGACAAACAAGACGCATACAGGGGCAGTGTATGACACATGTGGGGGGGTTACACAATTGACAGGGATGGATGTTTGGATATCTAGAGCCCATGAGCCCACAGATGGCAACAGTGGTACTGATATCCCCACCCATGGGCAGTTGCCACTGTGCCTTCACGGCCCAGGACGGGGCTGTGCTGGGGGCTGTGTAGGCCGGGCAGCAGGCACACCCGTTAGTTGTGCCACCTGTGCCTCAAGCTGGCGTAAGGGCCCAAGAACAGCTTCCCAGATCTCCCTACGCACCACAGTCCGGACATTACGGAGGGTGAGTGGATGTTCTCCTCCGGCCACACTTGCAGAGGGGGGATGAGCCCCATCCCCTGCAGCGCTTCCACCCACAGGTGGCACAGGGCCACCAGAGGAGGGTCCGGCCTGGACACTACTGCCAGGTGCACTCGCCAGCTGAGGTGGGAGAGGTGGGTCCACTGGAACCCACCTTCCCTGTTGTCCTATGTTTTGCATTATGTCATGACAGTTTGGGTTAGTAACGTACAATACCATTCACAATTAGTTGTAACAGCATGCATTAGTATTCCCATTAACCAAACACCCAGATATTCAAACCATTGAACAGCAAGCATAACACATGCATATTTTGAACAGCAATACACAGTCCAACAACATGCAGGGTTGATTGATGGCAACAGGCCATCAGGTCTGGATGTATGAACAGGGCAGATGCATCAACGTACATGCAAATATGTATGAACCAACAGGACAAATGTCCAGGGGTGTTAATTGTGATTGCACATACCAATTTCACGTGGAATGGATTATATGTGGTTATAGGGTAGGGTGAAGAAAATTTAATTAACAACTTCAAATACCAATACATATGCTGTACATTTCTAATAGCTGCAGATATATACACACTACAGTTCTACCTACAGTTTCCTATGTGATAACTACTTCAAGTTGGTGATAGGAATGTTACTGCTACATCAATATACATTTTCATTTTTATTCATACACTTCATATCTGGCTCTGTTCAGCTACATTATCCTGCTACATTTGCTTTATATAGCTATAGACAACTGTGGATGTTTGGTATTTCAGACAACCATACTATCTGCATATTGCAGACTGAGAGCAACATATCCAGATTTTGGGATACACATTCCAGCTGCAGTAACATTTTCAACACATTTTGCAGTTTGGTTCTGCTTGTCACATTCATTTCATTCTGTACTGACTGCAGTATACTTTATTCAGGAGTTATTACTACTTTATTGGTGGATTCATAACTCTTTCTCCCACTCTCTCAATTGTTTTATTTTTACAATTCAGGATGGTACTTAATTCTAGGCTTTTTTGACATGTTTTACCTGTAGTTATTACAATCCTTTCCAACAGTCTCACTTCTGTCATGTTTCTGTATTTCAACAGGGATATATTTCACACATGTGTTTTACTCAGCTTCTGCAGCTGTACTTTTCAGCCTGCTGCAGGTTGTGTACTATTATATTACAGGTGGGACATCTTTATTTCAGACTTTATTTCAGACATTTTCATTTTTCTGTTTGGATTACAGACTGCAACACACTTTTGTAATCAAGCAATACTTGCAAACCCTCTTACACTGTTACTTGCACATTTTATTACTTAATGACTACACTGCACTCTTTTGCTAACTGTCATACTTTTATATTTATTTACAGTTACAGGGAGAGGACTACTGACCTGCCTGGTGGTGCAACCGCACCAGCCTATCGCCATAGGCTCTACGGTTCGCAGAATGGACACCTGCAGCTGTAATATAAATAAAGTAATATTGGAATACACATCTCCATAATATCAGCTAGGTTAATTTCTTACATAAATAATTAGATGTAACTTACTCAGTAGTGAGGCATTGGGCATTTGCCAGGCCTCCTGGATCCAACGGTTCAGTTGGTCCTGCTTCTGTCTCTTCAGGTCCACATGGTGGTGACGGACCTGCTCACCAGTCCTTAGTGTCCCTGTGGCACTGGTAAGATCATGAGCCAACCGGTCCCACGCCTCAGCCCTATATGCTCCCCACAGGACCTGGCCCTGCATGAGTTGGGCCTCATGATTGTGGACAAGGAGCCAAACCATATATTTGGACTCCTCAATGCCCCACCTCTGTGCTCGAAAGCAACTACCCTCACCTATTCCTGACATTCTGGCTGCAAGTTGGTTCTACAATCGGTTATGCTGTGTATTCCCGCCTATGGGGCTTATATATGCCGTTTTTCCCGTACTTATCTGTGATTGGCCATTTTGGAAATGTATCAGCTTCACAAAACCTGCTTTGTCATGCTCCTCTTTCTATTTATTCCTATATATTTGCTATTACTGCATTTCTAAGTGCAGCTGTCATGGCTTAGTGGTTCAGTACCTTGACTATGGTGCATGGTATCCTGGGTTCGAACCTGGCCACTGCTTTTTATATTTTATGACTGTCTACACAGGCTAGGAGGTGTGTCTGTGTAAAGGCAGTTTTGTTACAGCTTGCTCAACATTGCCCGTCGGTTAGCTTGTTGGCGCAGCGAGCAGCTCCGCGCAAATGGGTTATGCTGGTTTACGCTTCATTTGGCTGTCAGCACGCATATTACACTCAGCTCAGCTAGGGGCACACAGTTTCAGCATGTTAAACCACTGCTCACCTACGGGCACTCATTTCACACCTGTTAAACCACTGCTCACCTATGGGCACTCATTTTACACCTGTTAAACCACTGCTCACCTACAGGCAGATGCACTCAACTTGTTAAACTGTAGCTCAGCTATAGGCACATCTGGCATTTTTTATTATTTTATCTCACATTTCTTCAAAATAAATGGCCAATTTCATTACATTTTACATAAAATATAATTTTATATGTGTACATATATGTCAGGGACTTGTTTCGTGCCTATTTCACTAAAAATAAAAATTGGTGTTGGGGGGGCTCGAATCATGACTGCCTGCTCTTCAGCCAACATCTTTACCGCTACGCTATTGCTTCTTGGCTTACTTTGCATATGTAGTTCTTATATGCTTTTCCACTGACTGCTAACTGTGGCTAAGCTATGGGCACGCCCGCGCAAACGAGCGCACTCATGGGCAAACATCTTTACAATTTAAAAAAAAAATTATAACATGTTCATTTATATATTTTATGTTCATAGTCTGTGGGGGCATGTGTTGTGTTGTGTTTATTCACATTTGCATGCACTCTGTCGTGGGGGATTACTTTCGGGACGTTTACTCTTTCTGGGGGCGTGTCCGTTTGCAGGGCTCGGCCTACGGACACACCCCCTACTGTCTTCCACAGACCGTGTAAGCCTTAGGTGTGATTCAGCATGCCCTCATGCATATGCATGACATGCTGACGTCACACCGTTTAACTGCAGCCTCCGTGTAAGCCTTGTAACTCTTACACGGAGGCTTCGTGAATCCTTGCCAATGTCTATTGGCTTTGATATTAAAACATTTCTCACTACTAATCTTGAAATGAAGTGAGATGATTGGAGAAAGTACAGCATAGCTTAGCCTTTGCTGTTATCTACAGCAAGCTCTGTATGTTCTTTAAATTAAAGAATTGGGTCAAGCAAAATTCATAAATATTTGTAAGTGCAAACTTTTTGAAACTGCTTAGCTACAAGGTCACTGATTTCACTGGAATCAGATTATTTTTTTATCATTAGTTTCAAAAAACATACAAACAGCTTTTTTAGTGTTTATCTAAAGTTTATCTTCATCATCTGTGTCAGTTCGTGAACTATTTTTTTTTTTCTGGATGAATTACTACTGGTTGCATAACAGTATGTTGAACCATTTTTTTTCTGGATGGATTACTACTGGTTGCATAGCAGTATGCTGAACTATTTTTTTTTCTGGCTGGATTATTACTGGTTGCATAGCAGTATGTTGAACTATTTTTTTTTTCTGGATGAATTACTACTGGTTGCATAGCAGTATGTTGAACTATTTTTTTTCTGGATGGATTACTAGTGGTTGCATAGCAGTATGTTCAACTATTTTTTTCTGGATGGAGTACTACTGGTTGCATAGCAGTATGGTGAACTATTTTTTTCTGGATGGATTACTACTGGTTGCATAGCAGTATTGTGAACTATTTTTTTTTCTGGATGGATTACTACTGGTTGCATAGCAGTATGTTAAACTATTTTTTTTCTGGATGGATTACTACTGGTTGCATAGCAGTATGTTCAACTATTTTTTTCTGGATGGATTACTACTGGTTGCATAGCAGTATGTTCAACTATTTTTTTCTGGATGGATTACTACTGGTTGCATAGCAGTATGTTCAACTATTTTTTTTTCTGGATGGATTACTACTGGTTGCATAGCAGTATGTTCTGCTTTAAACATGTTTTTCTGCATACCACCATTCTGTTGAGCTCAACTGAAAGATTACCTTGATGACATATCTGGGAAAGAAGCATTTTATTGATTTTACACAGTGCTAGTGCTGATTTAAAAGTCCTGTTTTATGCTGTGAAAATTCTGCATTTGAAACTGTCTAGCTTCACCCTAGTAACAGAAACAGATATTGCTGTTGTTTATGGATGAATTACTACTGGTCACATTATCAGTGTTGATTTTTATTGGAACTCATGCTCTTGGGTCTGCATTAAATGTGTGATTTTTGTCACTGCCAGTCTATTGTGCTGGCCTGTGATACAATCAGCTTGCCTTGAACGATGCTACCGATCGTACTATGACATCATGACAGAGCTGTATGTAGTGCAGCGTGTTTGCAGAATATTTAGCACAGTACCAGAGTGCATATTAGTACATACTCATCTTGCTACCTGTCCTAATCTTATCAACCCCATTCCCTGCACTGGTACACCTTAGTTGCTGCACCCAGCAGTGTAAAGAGGTATGGAACTGCTGTTTCTTATTAGGTCTTTAACAGATGTCTTGAATTGTTTTAGGCAGTAAGTAATGTCAGTTATCTTCTGATGTAAGTGGACATTGCACTGTTTACAGCAACATGAGCAGCGGTGTATGGATGTAGTGACCCAGGGGCATGCATCCTCTTGTAGGACAGTGCTATTTAATCAGGAATAGCCTCTTCTGAATGGATTTTGAGGAACAATTGCAGAGGACTGTGGGTAAGTGCTACTGTGCTTTGGGCTCCAGATTGTGGTATCTAGTTCTATGAATAGAGCTGTCTTCTTAGTTTCAAAAAATGATCTACCTGAAAATGTTACTATAGAGACTGGTGCTTTATGAAGGATAATGTGGTTTTGAAGAGCATCTTTTGTGAGTGAAACCACAATAAATGGCAAGGGGTTCCCTTAACACACATTGCAGAGAACTCCAAAACTCAAGTCTTTATAAAGATGGGAGACTAGGAGGTGGCAATTAACTGTAAGATAACAAACAGACAATAAAAGTGACTGCACTTACCCTGCAACACCGAGGGGTACCACAGTGGAATGTTGTATTGTCATTCCCTTCTGTATCACACCAGATACAGGGGCACAGTTTCATGAGCAATGATGCAGCTTCATTTTTCTTCTCTTCTTTTACTTTTCCTACCAAATCATCATCACTCTGGATTTCCTAAAGAAAATCATTTTTAAACAGAGTCTTTATTCAATTATTTTTTAAGGCACAAAACCTAATGTAGATGTTTGTGAATGTCCTAATGCAAAAATCTTCACTGCATCACTAGACTTTTACACAAGACTATTAGTAAATTATAAGTTAACCAAGTGGCATTATCTCACGGTCAAAAAGCTAATATTAGGTCAATGACATAAACAGGAGAGAAAGCACCTCCATACTTCTCGAAATATTATCCTTAATATTCAACCCCATGGTTTCCATGCCTTTGCTCTCCAATTTACATACAGCTCATTAAACTGTAGGCATATCTATTTTCTCTCGATGTCTATCATTCTGTCCCTGTTTGTGTATCTGTGTGTGTGTGTGTGTGTGTGTGTGTGTGTGTGTGTGTGTGTGTGTGTGTGTGTGTGTGTGTGTGTGTGTGTGTGTGTGTGTGTGTGTGTGTGTGTGTGTGTGTGTGTGTGTGTGTGTGTGTGTGTGTGTGTGTGTGCGCGAGTGTGCACATGAGTGTGTGTGTGTGTGTGTGTGTGTGTGTGTGTGTGTGTGTGTGTGTGTGTGTGTGTGTGTGTGTGTGTGTGTGTGTGTGTGCGTGTGGTCTCCAGAGCCGTGGAAGAGGATAAGGCAGTCCACACAGCCTAACTGGACCTCACCAAGGCCTTCAACACCATCCCCCACTCTGGAATCATAGATAAACTTATTAAGCTGGGCATAAATCCCTATGTTACTCGATGGCTTGCCAACTGGCTTACTGACACAACCCACACTGTAAAAGTAGCTGACTCTAAATACATCTCCAGACAAGTGACAAGTGGAGTACCTCAGGGTTCAGTCCTGGGACCGCTCTTGTTTGGCATCTACTTCTCTGAAGTACAGGCCAACACTGAGGGACTCTGGCTAACAAATTTCTCACATGACTGTAAACTGGGAGCCATTACTGAATCCCCAAATGATGTGTATATTCTACAAAAGGGCCTTACAGAAACAGATGTTTGGTGCCAGAGCCATGGGCTCAAGCTCAATGCCAAGAAGTGTATATAGTTGCACCCCTAAATTACCACATAAGTGGCAGTACAGTAAACACCAAAAGTGTGATAAGAGACTTAGGAACACAGGTGGACAGTGGTCGATAACCACATCGCCACAACAGTCAGGAAATCCTTCTATGTGGCACACCTCATCACTAAGGGCTTTTCATCCAGAAAAAATGAGGTCATTGTCCCACTGTACTCATCCCTCATTAGACCCATCATAGAGTACAATGCCCCGTTTGATGTGTACCTCACAAGATATCTGCAACAACTGGAAAGGCCACAGAAACACCTCACTAAAAGAATCACAGGCCTAAAGCAGATGCCCTATGCTGACCGACTAAAAACACTCCAGCTATACTCTGTCGCATATCATCTAATCAGAGGCAATCTCTGCTTAACATACAAGGCCATGTCAAACCCAGAACTGTTGGACATGCTACACTTAAAGAACTCCCAATCCATCAGACCCACATGCTCCAGGGACCTAAACTTTGTCATCACAATGAACAAAAATGAACAAAACATGCTGGAGGGATAGGTTCCTGACCCAGAGCCTCCCCATACTCTGGAATAGACTGCCCATATATGTCAAGCAGAGCGCCTCCTTCAAAAGGAACCTTGACAACTGGATGGGAGATAGGAAATTTACCCCAGGGATCAAGTCAGTTGCCCTGCTAGACAGGGGTCCAGGGAATTAAATATTGTGAGAAGAAATAGCCATGGGATTGTTATGGCTCAGCTTGTATAGGCCCTAGGGCCGATAGCCTAGTACAAAGCTATGAACCTATGAAGCTATGATGCAAATACATACTTCTAAATGTTATCCTTAATACCCTGTCCCATACTTTGAGAGCTTTTACACACACACACACACACACACATAGACACACACAGACATTCACACACACACACACACACACACACACACACACACACACACACACACACACACACACACACAATTAGATCAGAGAAACAACAAAGGCACAAAACAGTGGCCATGTCACCCTCAAATAACTGAATAGCAAATGAGTAAATACACATAACACTGAAAATTGCAACAACAAACAAAAGTATTGACTACTTTGCTCCAACTAGAAAAAAAAACTATTTCAGTAAGTCCTAACCACTGAACCTAGAACAGCCAATGTCTGCATAGGAGTACTATTAGGGAAAGGGTTTTTAGTAATGTAATTTGTAGGGTTGGGGGAAGGGGCAGGGGTAGCTTACATGAGTAAGGTGGTGCCAGAAAGGTCTAACCCTAACCATACCTTTAACTAACAATGATAAATAACCCAAACCATAGTTGTTTAATTTAAACCTTAAGTCTCTTTAGGAGTATAATTAGATCTTCTCTGTTAAAAACTTTAGTGTATTTTATCATTGCCTAGATGTAGAAGATCCACAGAAATGCCAGAATCAAGTGGATCCTGTATTTGGCCTAAAAATGAAACTTGCTTACAGCTGATTTTCCTGCAAGATGGTGCATTAACTAACATCTATCTGCACTGTTGTGCAGATTCTTACTATTTATTTACTTATTTGTTTGTGTGGTAACAGAATAAATTTAATAGTCAGGTGACCATTTTCAGCTACTATGAGGGCTCCAATGGGGCAATTATTTAACATAGTACAGTAAACAGTAAGTATATTACAAAGGTATGTAAATGCTCAAGGAGTGCTATTACAATATAAACAGCAAAACATGCAATATATCTAAAGAAGCAAGTCAGTACAAGGATTAACAAATTGTACACAGTGGCAGTTATTTATGATATTGGGGAGGGGGGCATTTCATCCATGAAGATAATTGTATTGGGTATCATATGGAGCTTAATTGATTTTCTTGGATTTGTTTATTAACCATTATCTTTAATGGAAGTAGAGGTAGCTTTGTCTAGATGTTCTTTCAGTTTAACTGTTAAGCCATTCAGGGTTTCCTGAGTTCTAACCTCTGTAAGAAGATGATTCTAAGTTTTTAGGCAAAGTTTAGGTAATGCCTTCTCCCTTGTGGCAGTACTAAAGTGTGGTCTAACCAGCATTCATCCTGATTACCTCAAAGTGTATATGAGGAGTGGCACAAGAGCAGGGAAGATAAAGGACGTCATTAACCAAATATTAGGATTTTGAATAATAGGGTGCAAAGTAACATCTTGGATCTGCTATGCACAGCTAACCACTGAAAACCCCATAGCACCTTAAGATTTTACTATCACTTTCTGCTATCCATGGGTCAGGTTACATAACTGCACTGGCTAATGAGGACAAAGTTTTGTAATTACCACAGGATTATTACTAGCTTTTCAAGACAGAGCTGAAGCTAAAATACTGAAGACCAAATGTCTGATACTAAAAATACCTTAGACAAAAAATGTCCCCAAAATGCTGAATCTGAGCTTCAAAGCACAAATTTAAATAATAATGCCTGTATAGCAAGTTATATTGATGTGCAAACCCACTACCCCAATTCCTGCTACTTGATTTACTTGATCAAAATGAGTAGGCCTAGTCTGGCAAAAGCTGTACTGGAGTCCAAATGCATAATAACTGCTGAAAGTCCAAGAACAAACGTATCCTGGAAATTGTCTAAAAATGAATATTACAGATTTTTTTCCTTTGGAATGTCTGTATGCTAACATCTGTCCTCTACTGTTTTGCAGACTCTTAGTCTTCCCCCTAACCATGACTCATGTCATGTAAGTGCACTGAGTAATGACATTACAGGAGTACAATTGTCAAATGACTATCAGTGGTCTCCCTATGTAAGGCCAAATCCATCTCATGGAATTGCAAAATGCTGACAACCTAAAACCTGAAAGTAAAAATATTTAAAATAGAATATCCTCAAAAATGCTATAAGTCTCAAAACACAGTTCTGAGGAATACAGTCTGTACAGCTATGTATATTGAGGGGGCAAGGCATCCTGAACACCTATGTATGAACCTACATCCTCAAATCCCTGCTGTTTAATAGTTGTTATTCTTATTAGGTTGAACTGCCTTGGAGATTGTTGGAGCACCTAGGAACACCTGAAACATTCTTACAAGATGCATTAAATGCATGGCTTACATTCACAGTGTCAGAGACACAACAGGTAGCACACTCTTCTTTGGTGCAAAACGCTGTTGGTTCAATTCCCACACCAGGTAGATGGATTGCTGACACTACATTGCAGTAGTTTCAAATGAGACATTAAACCAAGGTTCCATATGCCTGAGATGGTTGTAGCTCAGGTGGATGTAAAAGATCCCACAGCACCTATTGAAAAGTGTAGGGGAAATTCCCAAATGCTCTGGCCAAATTTCCTCTAGTAGTATAAATACCACCTTGATTCTCCCTGAAAGGAGGCTATTAACCTAGTGGGACTAACCCAGTCAACAAAAGATAAATAAATAAATAAATACAATTTATTAAGGATACTCCATATATATTTGCTCTTCTAGAAATGTTAGTCTCCTTTGGGCTCATTTTTAATTGACTCAGTTTCCATTTACTATACTTTATATTTCTTTAGAGTTGATGGTTTCAATATATATAATTCAAAAGTGATAGGAAGTTGATTTGCTTAGAAGCAGGGGGAGGAACTATATACACATCTTTGTCTGTATATATTAAAAGTAATCCCTGAATATTTACAGAATGGTAGGTTTTAAACATCAGGTGCTTTGAAAACGACAAACCAAATAACTGAGAATTAACAATGTTTACAACTCGCTTATATATCAGTTTGCTATGCAGGAGAAAACTTACTGACAGTGATGGGAAAAAATAATAAATATATATGGAGACATATTTGGTGCTGCGGTAGCGTTGTCGCCTCACAGTTAAGACGCTGTCCTGTTCGAGTCCCAGCTAGAGCATCTTCTGTGTGGAGACATGCGTGAATGGGCTTACCTTCGTTGAAGGTTGTGCATCAGGGCCGGCAACTCGGCACGTAAAAATCTACTGCCAATCATTAGCGGACCGGAGTTCCGCTGTGGCGACTCCTAACCGGGAAAAGCCGAACGACACAACATTTCAGTACAGAAAAGAATACGGTCTAGTGTAGAAATGTGAACATGAATGATCAAAATAAGAACATTAAGAACATTACAAAAGTAGAACCGATATTACTAATGCTTGGAAGCACTGATTAAAGAAAATAGGAAAGACCGAAGGAGAAACAAAACATTCAGAGTTTTACTGGATAAGTAGAACATGTCTTATTAATGGGTTTAAAGAAATGACATAAAAGGGACTGTATAAAAAGTCAGCAATCAGTACTTAAATTTGTATAATGAGTCAGAACAGTAAAATAGAAGTACTTGCTAGATTTCTTCATTTATGTCAATTACATGCCTCTGAAACTAGAATTGTCTGTTTCATTTCTAATGTTCACTGGTACTTTGTTACAATTCTCTGGGGCAAGTTTTCTAAAGCTCTTTTCCCCGATTGCTAAAACACAATAAAGTCTGTGCAGTGTCAGCAATTTTTAAGTTGTTTGAGATTTCTGAAATGAGATTCTTAAATTTAACATCTGTGCAACAAATTAAACATAAATGTTGAGAAAAGAAAAGATGCACAACACGTAACATGAAGCTTTTTTTTTTTTTTTTTTTTTTTTTGTAGTTATATGATGCTGTGTTCTAGAGGCTGGAGTAGAGAATCTGGAAATGTTAACTGTTATATGTAGATGCTGTGCATTTTAACTTTAATGTAAAGGTGCAAGCAAAATACAGTCTACTGGATTTGATATTAAAACATTTCTCACTACTGATGTAGAAATTAAGTGAGATGATTGAAGAAAGTGCAGCATAGCTCAGCCTTTGGTATTATCTACAGCAGGTTCTGTATGTTCTTTAAATTAAAGAATTGGGTCAAGCAAAAGTCATAACTATTTGTAAGTACAAACTTTTTGCAACTGCTTAGCTACAAGGTCACTGATTTCACTGGAATCAGATGATTTTTTTATTATTAGTTTCAAAAAACATAGAAACAACTTTTTTAGTGTTTATCTAAAGTTTATCTTCATCACCTGTGTCAGTTCGTGAACTATTTTTTTCTGGATGGATTACTACTGGTTGCATAGCAGTATGTTCTGCTTTAAACATGTTTTTCTGCATACTGCCACTCTGTTGAGCTCACCTGAAAGATTACCTTGACTTGACTTATCTGAGAAAGAAGCATTTTATTGATTTTATACATTACACAGTGCTAGTGCTGATTTAAATGTCCTATTTTATGCTGTGAAAATTCTGCATTTGAAACTATCCAGCTTCACCCTAGTAATAGAAACAGCTATTGCTGTTGTTTATGGATGAATTACTATTGGTCACATTATCAGTGTTGATTTTTATTGGAACTCATGCTCTTGGGTCTGCATTAAATGTGTGCTTTTTGTTACTGCCAGTCTATTGTACTGGCCTGTGATACGATCAGCTTGCCTTGAACGATGCTACCGATAGTACTATGACATCATGACAGAGCTGTATGCAGTGCAGGGTGTTTGCAGAATATTTACCACAGTACCAGAGTGCATATTAGCACATACTCATCTTGCTACCTGTCCTAATCTTATCAACCCCATTCCCTGCACTAGTACACCTTTTAGTAATGTAATTTGTAGGGTTGGGGGAAGGGGCAGGGGTAGCTTACATGAGTAAGGTGGTGCCAGAAAGGTCTAACCCTAACCATACCTTTAACTAACAATGATAAATAACCCAAACCATAGTTGTTTAATTTAAACCTTAAGTCTCTTTAGGAGTATAATTAGATCTTCTCTGTTAAAAACTTTAGTGTATTTTATCATTGCCTAGATGTAGAAGATCCACAGAAATGCCAGAATCAAGTGGATCCTGTATTTGGCCTAAAAATAAAACTTGCTTACAGATGATTTTCCTGCAAGATGGTGCATTAACTAACATCTATCTGCACTGTTGTGCAGATTCTTACTATTTATTTACTTATTTGTTTGTGTGGTAACAGAATAAATTTAATAGTCAGGTGACCATTTTCAGCTACTATGAGGGCTCCAATGGGGCAATTATTTAACATAGTACAGTAAACAGTAAGTATATTACAAAGGTATGTAAATGCTCAAGGAGTGCTATTACAATATAAACAGCAAAACATGCAATATATCTAAAGAAGCAAGTCAGTACAAAGATTAACAAATTGTACACAGTGACAGTTATTTATGATATTGGGGAGGGGGGCATTTCATCCATGAAGATAATTGTATTGGGTACCATATGGAGCTTAATTGATTTTCTTGGATTTGTTTATTAACCATTATCTTTAATGGAAGTAGAGGTAGCTTTGTCTAGATGTTCTTTCAGTTTAGCTATTAAGCCATTCAGGGTTTCCTGAGTTCTAACCTCTGTAATAAGATGATTCTAAGCTTTTAGGCAAAGTTTAGGTAATGCCTTCTCCCTTGTGGCGGTACTAAAGTGTGGTCTAACCAGCATTCATCCTGATTACCTCAAAGTCTATATGAGGGGTGTCACATGAGCAGGGAAGATAAAGTACGTCATTAACCAAATATTAGGATTTTGAATAATAGGGTGCAAAGTAACATCTTGGCTCTGCTATGCACAGCTAACCACTGAAAACCCCATAGCACCTTAAAATTTTACTATCGCTTTCTGCTAACCGTGGGTCAGGTTACATAACTGCACTGGCTAATGAGGTTAAAGTATTATAATTACCACAGGATTATTACTAGCTTTTCAAGACAGAGCTGAAGCTAAAATACTGAAGACCAAATGTCTGATACTAAAAATACCTTAGACAAAAAATGTCCCCAAAATGCTGAATCTGAGCTTCAAAGCACAAATTTAAATAATAATGCCTGTATAGCAAGTTATATTGATGTGCAAACCCACTACCCCAATTCCTGCTACTTGATTTTCTTGATCAAAATGAGTAGGTCTAGTCTGGCAAAAGCTGTACTGGAGTCCAAATGCATAATAGCTGCTGAAAGTCCAAGAACAAATGTATCCTGGAAATTGTCTAAAAATGAATATTACTGATTTTTTCCTTTGGAATGTCTGTATGCTAACATCTGTCCTCTACTGTTTTGCAGACTCTTAGTCTTCCCCCTAACCATGACTCATATCATTTAACTGCACTGAGTAATGACATTATAGGAGTACAATTGTCAAATGACTATCAGTGGTCTCCCTATGTAAGGCCAAATCCATCTCATGGAATTGCAAAATGCTGACAACCTAAAACCTGAAAGTAAAAATATTTAAAATAGAATATCCTCAAACATGTTAAATCTAAGTCTCAAAACACAGTTCTGAGGAATACAGTCTGTACAGCTATGTATATTGAGGGGGCAAGGCATTCTGAACCCCCATGTATGAATCTACATCCTCAAATCCCAGCTGTTTAATAGTTGTTATTCTGATTAGGTTGAACTGCCTTGGAGATTGTTGGAGCACCTAGGAACACCTGAAACGTTCTTACAAGATGCATTAAAAACATGGCTTACATTCACAGTGTCAGAGACACAACAGGTAGCACACTCTTCTTTGGTGCAAAATGCTGTTGGTTCAATTCCCACACCAGGTAGATGGATTGCTGACACTACATTGCAGTATAAGAAGGTGCTGCACTCCTGAGTGTATCATCTTTCAAATGAGACATTAAACCAAGGTTCCATATGCCTGAGATGGTGGTAGCTCAGGTGGATGTAAAAGATCCCACAGCACCTATTTAAAAGCGTAGGGGAATTTCTCAAATGCTCTGGCCAAATTTCCTCTAATAATATAAATACCACCTTGATTCTCCCTGAAAGGAGGCTATTAACCTAGTGGGACTAACCCAGTCAACAAAAGATAAATACATAAATAAATACAATTTATTAAGGATACTCCATATATATTTGCTCTTCTAGAAATGTTAGTCTCCTTTGGGCTCATTTTTAATTGACTCAGTTTTCATTTACTATATTCTATACTTTCTTTAGAGTTGATGGTTTTAATATATATAATTCAAGAGTGATAGGAAGTTGATTTGCTTAGAAGCTGTGGGTGGAACTATATACACATCTTTTTCTGTATATATTAAAAGCAATCCCTGAATATTTACAGAATGCTAGGTTTTAAACATCAGGTGCTTTAAAAACGACAAACCAAATAACTGAGAATTAACAATGTTTACACCTCGCTTACATATCAGTTTGTTATGCAGGAGAAAACGTACTGACAGTGATGGGAAGAAATAATAAATATATATGGAGACATATTTCAGTACAGAAAAGAATAAGGTCTAGTGTAGAAATGTGAACAGGAATGATCAAAATAAGAACATTAAGAACATTACAAAAGTAGAACCGATATTACTAATGCTGGGAAGCACTGATTAAAGAAAATAGGAAAGACCGAAGGAGAAACGAAACATTCAGAGTTTTACTGGATAAGTAGAACATGTCTTATTAATGGGATTAAAGAAATGACATAAAAGGAACAGTATAAAAAGTCAGCAATCAGTGCTTAATTGTGTATAAAGAGCCAGAATCAGTAAAATAGAAGTACTTGCTAGATTTCTTCATTTATGTCAGTAACATGCCTCTGAAACTAGAATTGTCTGTTTCATTTCTAATGTTCACTGGTACTTTGTTACAATTCTCTGAGGCAAGTTTTCTAAAGCTCTTTCCCCCGATTGCTAAAGCACAATAAAGTCTGTGCAGTGTCAGTGATTTTTTTTAAGTTGTTTGAGATTTCTGAAATGAGATTCTTAAATTTAACTTCTGTGCAACAAATTAAACATAAATGTTGAGAAAAGAAAAGATGCACAACATGTAACATTGTTAGAAAAATCTATACATGCTGCTTAGAAAATATATTTACAATGTATGCTGCTTAGAAAATATATTTACAATGTATGCTGCTTGGGAAAATGTGTATTCAAACATTCAAACACATATAAGTTGTGTGGTCAAATATATAGAGAAATGTGTGCTTTAGTTAGGAATAAATGTACTTAAATCCATAATAGAGAACAAAGTTTATGTAATGCATTTAATTCTGTCTTACTAGAATAATAGTAGAAATAAACCTGCATATTATTGCTTGAAGCACAAGCTGCAGTGTAATCAGAAATTTGGCCTTGGCAGCGTTCAAGCACAGCCTGGCTCATGTCTTTCAAGTAAAGATTATTTTGCAAAGTTAGAAAATAATAAATCTGTTGCATGTGTATCTTCTTCCTGCTTCCACCAGAAGAATAGCCTTGTGCACTATTAGAGATAGTATCCAGCTGGCAAGCAAGAAACAAAGGAAGGCATTTTAAGAAGAACTGCACCCATTGTATTGAACTAATCTAAGAGCCTTGAATTGGCTACATCCTCAGGAGGTCATCGTGACTGACCAGGTGCTTGCAAGGCTGTAACATTCTCATGGGAAAAGACTTTTGAAAAACACCATCTCAGCACTTTTCATAAGTTACTATGATGTAAAGACCCTGTCACTGACCACGCCAGTGAGGTGGGCAAAACTGATAATGACATATATAAAAATGGTGTCTTCTGTCAATAAAGCAGACAAAATTCTGTACAAGTTTGTGTATGGTTTTTGCCTCCTAATGTACATTAGGCGTTAGATACTTGAGTTCTCCTGCATTATTGTTTGTTATTGATTGCCATTGTTTTAGTATAACTCAATAAATTTAACAGTCTGCCTCTAACAAATTTATTTAACATTTTGGTCCTAATCGTGCGGAATTCCCTTGGTAGCTGCAGGTCACAGAGTGCATGAGTGCTAATAAATCTGCAGGAGAAGCTGCCGAAAAAATGGTTCTTCTTAAAGTGAAAAGACCTCCGACTGAATTGTTGTGTGTAAAGAGGCTGTCCACTTTCTGATCTGTGGCTGAAAAGCGGAAGACTGGGCCCCAAGGAAAAACAGTAAGAGCAGGAGGCTCAGGTAAGAAGAATTTCCCTCTTTGTCTTTGTTTTAGATCAGGGACCAGGTTACACTGTGCTATTGCTAAGGTTTGTGATAGCAGGGAGAGAGAGTCAAGTATTGTATCTTGAGTCATAGATCAGGGAATAACAAAGCAAAGTAAACAGTCATTCTAGACACTACTGTGGATATGGGAAATAAGATACCACGTGGTACAAGAGAAGGGTTACGTAACAGTCTTTTTAAGACATGGGAAATCAGTGCACTAAGAGATCACGAGATCCGCTAACGGATAATGTAAAGCATATGCAATTGCAGTAAGCAGATAATGTGAGATATTTTGCAAAATGTGTTAACAACTATAAATTTGATAGTAAACTAGATAAACTTTCACTAGTTAAACTCCTTAAACAAGCTTTAATCTGATGCAGGGCGTCAGGCAAAAGAAAAACAGCACCAACTAGGCATACCTCAAGCACATAGGTGGATTGAGGAAGCAAACTGTAAAAGAAAAAAACAGAAGCTTAAAAATTCTGAAACATTTTTAGACAACAGAGTGAAAGGTCTAACAGACAGAATCTCTGAAAAATGAAAACTTAGAGCAGACTGGACTTGCATTAATTAATGCATACAACAGGAAATGAGACAGTAGATGGATATTATGCTAGATTATTAAAATGCTTAAAACAGCAATTAAAAAAAATATATACATTTTAAAAGGTTGCATTGCCTCTGTTAGTAGTTTTATTACAAGGCATATGATAAATCACTGAACAAGCAGGCTGCAAGCCTTACTTGAGTATGCTAGACGTACTGAAAGACACCTTAATAGTAAAAAAAAAAGGCACAAGTCTTCACTGCTGAAGACGGAGCTGAAGTATTTGTATTACAGTCAGGTAAAAGGGCATCTAGCTAGGGACTATAAACAAAATAAGAAAGCAATGACAGAAGATAAAGGAGATGTGGACTGACTATATGATAGTGATAATAACCAAAAATCATCAGGAAAGGTTAATAAACAAAAGAAAATGTGAATGTAGTAGAGGGAATAGAGGAAGTACAAATAGATGTAGAGAATAAAAATGAAAATAAAATTTTAGATTTAGCATTGTTGAGCCTGGAGCTCTACCTAGCAAATACAAAACCAGAAGTAACACTTCTGGTGGAGGGAAGAAAGGTCAAATTCCTGTGTGACTCAGGAGCATCACGGACTTTGATACACCCCTCCAAGTTACCAAAACATTCTAAATCACCTGATTATATATTAGTAAAAGCAGCAAATGGACAGCTATACAGGGAACCACTTTCCCATAATATAGCAATAACTGACCCTGTTTCAGGTATGACTCAGAAAAGTAAAATTGTAGTTTCTGCAAAAATATCCAGTAAACTTACTGGGAAAAGACCTTGTGCAGATATTTGGCATAGCAGTAGTTCCTACCATGCAGGGTATGGAAGCACAAAGACAAATGAATGCTCTTGTGGTGTGATCAGAGGGTGAAGCCTATTATTGGTACAGCCAGGACCTAGTTATGATTGGTCCAGGGCAGTAACCAAAGAACTGATAAACGTAGCCATCAGTAAGGTACCCTCCCTTGACACTGATCAGCAGCACTTGTTACATTGTACTCCATACTACTGTAGCACACCAGGACCTAATAAGAAATATAAGTAAAAATCCTGCTGACAAATTAATATTACAAACTTTATGCTGGGATACTGAGGGAAACAGTGTAGTAAGCTGTTCATTACCTCAGGAGTTCATGAGATTGTATAAGTCCAATAGACTGCCACATGTCAGCTTGACAAAAAACAAAAGTGTTAAATGGGCAGACTTAGAAAAAAGGTAACAAAATGGGAAAACAGACTGATTTAAAATGTCAGGACAAGGGATATAAAAACAAAACTGAATTGGTTGACACAGACACATACAGCTGTACACTTGCAATCTAGTAAGGACAGCTGATTAGCATTTTATTAAAAGAAAAGAGGAGGCCTTGTGTAAAATTCCAACAACTCTGTGGTCAACAGGCAAGTTAAATGTAGGGCTTATTCAAGCAGCAGGACCAGTTACAATTACCCCAAAGTCAGCTTTTAGACCACAGAAAAAACAATACATTTTGGAAAAGAATGCAAAAGTAAAATTAAGCCTATAATAAGCAGCATTACTCAAAAAGGAGTACTGGTAGAATCTCCTGATTCACCATGTGATACACCCTATTTCCTGTTAAAAAAAGCAAACGGGGAATGGCAGATGGTACAAGATTTATAAGCTGTAAATAATGCAGTAATACCTAAAGCACCCACGGTGCCAGACCCACATACCTTGTTAAATGATTTAAAGCCACAACAGAAGTATTTTACTGTGGTAGATATAAGCAATGCTTTCTTTTCAATACCTATACATCCTAATAGTCAATATTGGTTTGCATTTACATTTCAGGGTAAAAGGTATACATATACTGACTACCACAGGGATATTGTGAGAGCCCAATAATATTTGCACAAAAATGGCTAGCAACCTGGCAGGGTCTACCCCACCAGAAAGTAGTCAAATTTTACTTTATGTAAATGACATCTTGCTAGCAGCACCCAGCAGCAGTGCAGGGTGAATACAGTAGCATTGTTAAAATTTTTATTAATACAAGGACACAAAGTAAACAAAAGTAAGTTACAACTTTGGGAAAAAACACAGGTTAAATACCTGGGATATGTGATATTCAATAAAGATAAAATACTAGATAAGGGGAAAGAAAAAGGAAAAACAGCAATTTTGCAAGCACCCAAACCAGCAACTAAAAAGAAATTATGTCTTTTCTTAGGTACAACTAATTTTTGTTGGAGCTGGGTACCAAATTATTTTACAATGGAAAACAAAAAGCAGAAATGGCTTTCTGCAGGTTGAAGCAGTTAATAGCTTCTTCATTAGTTTTAAGACTTCCAAGTTATCACAAACGTTTTTTTTAGACCATAGATTGTAAGCAATGGTACATGACATCAGTATTAAAGCAACAACATGGGGATAAGCAATGCCCCATAGCTTACTATTCATCACAGTTAGACCCAGTGGTGCAATCTTTGCCTCACTGTGTACAAGCAGTAGTTGCAGCAGCAATGGCAGTACAGGCTTCAGCCTCAGTGGTGTTATTCCACCCTCTCACATTGAGAATGCCTCATGCAGTTGCAATAATTCTGCCACAAGAAAAAGTTGCATACCTTTCTCCTGCTAGACATCTTTCATGTATGACCATACTGCTGAGTCAACCTCATATAAACAGTTAGCTTTACCTAGACAAGATCTTACAGATATGCCCTTGGATAATGCTGAGGTGACATATTACGTGAATGGCTCATGCAGAAGGGGTCCTACAGGGAAAAATCTGGTGGGGTATGCAGTAGTTACAGACACTAAAAATTTAGAAGCACAAACTTTGCCACACAACTTGTATGCTCAAGCAGCAGAACTGGTAATTTTGACAGGAGCATGTATTTTAGTAAAGGCAAAAAAAGTAAACATATATACTGATAATCAGTATGCTTTTTCTACAGTGCATGTGTTTGCACAATAATAAAGAAAATAGAGGATGATTACATCCAGTGAAAACCTATTAATCATGCAATTTATTTTGGAGCTATTAGAATCTATTCAGTTGCCTACCAAAGTAGCTATTTGTAAATGTGTAGCTCATACAAAACAACAGGATAAGATTTCAAAGGTAATGCACGAGCTGATGCAGCTGCAAAGCAAGCAGCCTCAGACTCAGAAACTTTATTTTTTTAATGAAAAATTACAGCCCTTTGAGATTTTAGATTTAGACATGTTAAAAACAATGCAAATGCTTACTACAACAGCAGAAAAACAAAACTGGGTAAAACAAGGTGCAATTTTTAAGAATGGACTGTACATTTCCAAAGGAAAAAACAATATTACCGTCTAATTTATTTAGATATGCAGCTTTGTTGAGCCATGGGCAGAGCCATGTCTCAACAGGGGGGATGGTACAGTTAGTAAATAAAATATTCCAAACATATGGATACATAAATTATACAATAAAATTTTGTGCAGCTTGTCATACTTGTAACAAGCACCATGCACAAGGAGCATTTAAAACAAGCAAGGAGTTTCCTACACCACCATATCCATTCCATACTATTTGTATGGACTCCATAGAGTTGAATAAATGTGAAGGAAAGAAATACTGTTTAGTGATCATAGATATGTTTTCAAAATGGGTAGAAGCTTTTCCAACCAGGAATCCGAATGCAGCAACAGTGGCAAAGGCCCTAGTAAAGGAAATAATTCCTAGATTTGGCATACCGGAAAGAATCTATAGTGGCAATGGGACACATTTTGTCAATCAGACAATTCAACAACTTGGGAGATTTTTTTGGGATTTCCTTAAGGAATCACTGTGCTTACCACCCACAGTCAGCAGGACTGGTGGAGAGGTACAATGGGATTTTAAAAAAAAACAAGTTAAGAAAGTTAATGAGTGAGACTCAAAAGAATTGGATTTGCTGTTTACCTCTAGCATTGCTGAGCATGAAAACAGTAACAAATGTAAAGGGTTTGATCCCCTTTAAAGTAGTATTTGGAAGGGCATATTATGTGCCTCAGTAAAAAGCTCTCATGCCTGCAGAGCTGGAGGCTGACAGTTCACTAGCTAATTATATAAAGAAACTGCTTATAAATAAATCTGTTTTGCAGTTTAACTCTTTTCAGACAAAAGAACTTTCAGCTGAATAAAAACTTTGTGACTGATACACAAGGGCAAAATGGCCAAGAGTAAAGAAAACAAAAAAGCAGAGCAACCCAAGAACTATAGCATAATTATTTTAACTGTGCATTTGTTAACTATAAGTGTGACAATTTTCTCTTATTGTGGTTTTTCCCTGCACTCAACCACACAAGTGAAAGTGAGAAGACGTGATGAACTGTTTATGGACTGGCATCCAAACTTTAACACGTACCTGGCCATGAAGCAAGTGTATACAGAAACTATGCACATTTCAAATTGCTGAGTTTGTACAGCTATACCAACAACATATAATAGACTTTAACGTCCTCTGTCCCTCTGGGGATAAAATGAGACTTTGGAAAGTTTTTATACAGAAACTGTGAGATCACAGGACAAAATTGCTTTATTTTACCTGTTCACACAAAAAGGAGTTGTATGTTTGTACGAAAGTAATACCCTCCAGGTGGGCTGGAGTAATGGTAATATAACAATGTCTTATAAATGTTACATTAAAGTCAAAAGTGGGGGTACTGTTTGTAATACTAACCATGATTCATATCTGAGTTCAATGAAAACTACATTAAATGCAGTATGTGACAATCCAGTCTTAACTAAGCAATTGTCTATTAAGAATGAAAAAAATGTTTCATGCAGGGATAACACGTATCAGTACCAAAGTAATGATTTTATTTGTGGGAAAAAGGCATATAAATGGTTACCTGAGAATTGGTCCGGCAGTTGTTTTTTGGGTTATCTGGTTTTAGCAATAAGACATACTGCAGAATTACCTTTGGGTAAAATACGAAACGTAAGGAAAACAGCTCGAGAATCTGAAGGTCCAGTGAAAAAAAAAACCTGTGAATCCAGTTGGTAAAATCGAAGCTGGTTGAAAAGGCCATAATTCAGTGAAAGACAAAAGTAAATTGACTCATATGAACTTGGGCAACAGTGTTATATCCAGGGCAGGAATACCACCAGCCTATGGAGCAGTCAAATCGATCTGGGAGCTGAGGAAGCTGTCAAAAGTCATGAACAATGCAACTTTTCCACCTAGAATTGGTGACTAATGAACTGAATGCAATAAAACTGTTGTGCTACAAAATCGAATGGCTCTTTACTTCACCCTAGCGGCAAGAGGTGGTACACGAAGAAGAATGCTGTGCGTACATTCCAGACAACCAACATGAAATCAATGACCACCTAGAGGTAATTCAGCAAGTATCAGCAATGACTAAACCAGGCCCAAACCCACTGACGAACTTTTCCAGAATCTGTTTGGGGTGGGTTCCATCCTATTAAACATTTAATTGCTATTTGTGTGGGTATACTCCTAATAGGAACATGTGTTTACTGTGAAATTCCCTGCATGAAAAAATTAATCAAAAATTTGTTGATATATCTGCTACTGAAACTTTTTACCAAAGTGTTGAAATTAAAAGATTAATTTCAAATGATGCTTTTTCTGAAATATAAAACCAATGACTAACTTAACTGAAAGTCCTTGAAAGGAAAAGGCTGAGGAATGAAATAATATTGTTTATGTTTCAAATAGAATAAAATGCATTAACAGGAGGGAGAATGTTAGAAAAATCTATACATGCTGCTTAGAAAATATATTTACAATGTATGCTGCTTAGAAAATATATTTACAATGTATGCTGCTTGGGAAAATGTGTATTCAAACATTCAAACACATATAAGTTGTGTGGTCAAATATATAGAGAAATGTGTGCTTTAGTTAGGAATAAATGTACTTAAATCCATAATAGAGAACAAAGTTTATGTAATGCATTTAATTCTGTCTTACTAGAATAATAGTAGAAATAAACCTGCATATTATTGCTTGAAGCACAAGCTGCAGTGTAATCAGAAATTTGGCCTTGGCAGCGTTCAAGCACAGCCTGGCTCATGTCTTTCAAGTAAAGATTATTTTGCAAAGTTAGAAAATAATAAATCTGTTAGCATGTGTATCTTCTTCCTGCTTCCACCAGAAGAATAGCCTTGTGCACTATTAGAGATAGTATCCAGCTGGCAAGCAAGAAACAAAGGAAGGCATTTTAAGAAGAACTGCACCCATTGTATTGAACTAATCTAAGAGCCTTGAATTGGCTACATCCTCAGGAGGTCATCGTGACTGACCAGGTGCTTGCAAGGCTGTAACATTCTCATGGGAAAAGACTTTTTGAAAAACACCATCTCAGCACTTTTTCATAAGTTACTATGATGTAAAGACCCTGTCACTGACCACGCCAGTGAGGTGGGCAAAACTGATAATGACATATATAAAAATGGTGTCTTCTGTCAATAAAGCAGACAAAATTCTGTACAAGTTTGTGTATGGTTTTTTGCCTCCTAATGTACATTAGAGCGTTAGATACTTGAGTTCTCCTGCATTATTGTTTGTTATTGATTGACATTGTTTTTGAATAACTCAATGATTTTTACAGTCTGCCTCTAACAAATTTATTTAACAAACATAAAGCTTTTTTTTTTTTTTTGTAGTTATACAATGATGCTGCATTCTAGAGGCTGGAGTAGAGAATCTGGAAATTTTAACTGTTATATGTAGACACTGTGCATTTTAACTTTAATGTAAAGGTGCAGGCAAAATACAGTCTACTGGATTTGATATTAAAACATTTCTCACCACTGATGTAGAAATGAAGTGAGATGACTGAAGAAAGTGCAGCATAGCTCAGCCTTTGGTATTATCTACAGCAAGCTCTGTATGTTCTTTAAAGTAAAGAATTGGGTCAAGCAAAAGTCATAACTATTTGTAAGTATAAAATGTTTGCAACTGCTTAGCTACAAAGTCACTGATTTCACTGGAATCAGATGATTTTTTATTATTAGTTTCAAAAAACATAGAAACAACTTTTTTTTAATGTTGATCTAGAGTTTATCTTCATCACCTGTGTCAGTTCGTGAACTATTTTTTTTTTGGATGGATTACTACTGGTTGCATAGCAGTATGTTCTGCTTTAAACATGTTTTTCTGCATACCACCACTCTGTAGAGCTCACCTGAAAGATTACCTTGACTTGACTTATCTGAGAAAGAAGCATTTTATTGATTTTATACATTATACAGTGCTAGTGCTGATTTAAAAGTCCTGTTTTATGCTGTGAAAATTCTGCATTTGAAATTGTCTAGCTTCACCCAAGTAACAGAAACAGCTATTGCTGTTGTTTATGGATGAATTATTATAGGTCACATTATCTGTGTTGATTTTTATTGGAACTCATGCTCTTGGGTTTGCATTAAATGTGTGATTTTTGTTACTGCCAGTCTATTGTGCTGGCCTGTGATACGATCAGCTTGCCTTGAACTACGCTACTGACAGTACTATGACATCATGACAGAGCTGTATGCAGTGCAGCGTGTTTGCAGAATATTTAGCACAGTACCAGAGTGCATATTAGCACATACTCATCTTGCTACCTGTCCTAATCTTACCAAACCCATTCCCTGCACTGGTACACCTTAGTTGCTGTGCCCGGCTGTGTAAAGAGGTATGGAACTGCTGTTTCTTATTAGGTCTTTAACAGATGTCTTGAATTGTTTTAGGCAGTAAGTAATGTCAGTTATCTTCTGATGTAAGTGGACATTGCACTGTTTACAGAAACATGAGCTAGTCTCTTAATAAGACTAAAATACGTCTTCTCTTAGCAGTGGTCTATGGATGTAGTGCCCGAGGGGCATGTATCCTCTTGTAGGACAGTGCTATTTAATCAGGGATAGTCTCTTCTGAATGGATTTTGAGGAACAATTGCAGAGTACTGTGGGTAAGTGCTACTGTACGTTGGGGTCCAGATTGTGGTATCTAGTTCTATGAACAGAGCTGTCTTCTTAGCTTCAAAAAATGATCTACCTGAAAATGTTACTATAGAGACGGGTGCTTTATGAAGGATAATGTGGTTTTGAAGAGCATCTTTTGTGAGTGAAACCACAATAAATGGCAAGGGGTTCCCTTAACACACAGAACACATTACAGAGAACTCCAAAACTCAAGTCTTTATAGAGACGGGAGACTAGGAGGTGGCAATTAACTGTAAGATAACAAACAGATAATAAAAGTGACTGCACTTACCCTGCAACACCGAGGGGTACCACAGTGGAATGTTGTATTGTCATTCCCTTCTGTATCACACCAGATACAGGGGCACAGTTTCATGAGCAATGACGAAGCTTCATTTTTCTTCTCTTCTTTTACTTTTCCTACCAAATCATCATCACTCTGGATTTCCTAAAGAAAATCATTTTTAAACAGAGTCTTTATTCAATTATTTTTTAAGGCACAAAACCTAATGTAGATGTTTGTGAATGTCCTAATGCAAAAATCTTCACTGCATCACTAGACTTTTACACAAGACTATTAGTAAATTATAAGTTAACCAAGTGGCATTATCTCACGGTCAAAAAGCTAATATTAGGTCAATGACATAAATAGGAGAGAAAGCACCTCCATACTTCTCGAAATATTATCCTTAATATTCAACCCCATGGTTTCAATGCTTTTGCTCTCCAATTTACATACAGCTCATTAAACTGTAGGCATATCTCTTTTCTCTCTTTGTCTGCCATTTTGTCCGTGTGTGTGTGTGTGTGTGTGTGTGTGTGTGTGTGTGTGTGTGTGTGTGTGTGTGTGTGTGTGTGTGCGCGTGTGTGTGTGTGTGAGTGTGTGTGTGCATGTGCACGTGTGCGTGAGTGCGTGAGTGTGTATATGCGTGTGTGTGTTTGTGTGTGTGTGTGTGCATGTGTGTGCATGTGTGTGTGTGTGCGCGTGTGTACGTGTGTGCGTGAGTGTGCTCGCGCTTGTGTGTGTGTGTGTGTGTGTGTGTGTGTGTGTGTGTGTGTGTGTGTGTGTGTGTGTGCGTTTAATTTGAACCTTAATTCTTTTTTATCAGTATGGCCTGCTCATGATTATAACAGGAAGAAAATACACAAAATAGTCACCCTGAAATAACTGAATACAGAGGATCAAATGCACATAACACTGAAATCTACTCTCCAACTAGAAAAACCCTATCTCAGTAAGCCCTAACCACTGCTCCTGGAACAGTCAATGTCTGCAAAGTGGTACTATTAAGGAAAGGGATTTTAGTAATGTAATGTGTAGAAAAGCCTAATTCTAACCATGCAATTAACTCCAACTCCACACATTACACTACTAAAATACTTTTGGTAACAATGAACCAAATAAATCACACACAGACACACACACACACACACACACACACACACACACACACACACACACACACACACACACACACACACACACAAACACTCACACTTCATACAAAGGTATATACAAAATATATCTCCTTCCCTAGCCTTACCCTAACTCTAACTCAGTGTAATGCATTCTTACACAGGTTCACACCAGTACCTCTCCAATCAAACATTCATACCCTGCACATTCCAACTTACCTGTACCATTTAAAATGTTAACTCACACAAATGAAAATTCATCTATATGCACAGT
Organism: Protopterus annectens; assembly: GCF_019279795.1. NCBI lineage: Eukaryota > Metazoa > Chordata > Ceratodontiformes > Protopteridae > Protopterus > Protopterus annectens. The sequence goes on along the minus strand of NC_056748.1, from coordinate 711,497,374 downwards.
CGCTCTTTTTTGCAATCATACCAACTGGTCAACCAAATGCATAGTTACTATATTGATTACACACAAACAAATATATAGACATATATATATTGTATATAAATATATATATATATATATATATATATATATATATATATATATATATTTTTTTTGGGGGCTACTTAGTCAAGCATTTGGAATAACAAATGTTTTTTATGCCAGCAGAAAGGATCATAAAATCGCATTACTTTGTGCGAGATTGAGATACAGCAGTGATTGAAAATGTAAACTTTATTGTCATTCAGAAATCACACAAGTGCAAAAACTGAACAAAATTCTGTATCTCTAGACTCAATGTGCAGACAACATATAGACTATTTTCATATAGTAATGGTTTCAGCACCAGCTCCTCTCTGAACCTTCTCTCTGGAGATAACTGAATACAAATAGACTACAATACATATGTCCCTCATGTGTCAGATTATTTAATGATCTTCTTATCAGTTCTTTAACTATAATTGTTTAATCTGAACCTTAATTCTCTTTATCAGTATGAGATCACCTACTCTGTTAAAAACTTTACAATATTTTACTATTGTCCAGATATGGAATATAAACTGAAAGTCCAAAATCAAATCTATCCTGAACTTGGCCTAAACATGAAAACAGCTTGCAGTTAATTTATTCTCCTAGAATGTATGTTAACTTATATCTCCCATGTCATGTTTAAGCATATTCTTATTGTTTGTTTATTGCAATCTGGTAACAGGATAAGTGGGATTGTCAAGTGGCTCATTTTAGCCAAAACTCGGGCACCAAAGGAGCAATAGTACAACACAGTACAGTAAACAGGCAGTATACTGCAAACATGCAGAACGTAGTACAGAGAAATCAGAGCATTTAAGTCTGTGTGGAGACAGGAAACTAGGAGGTGGCAGTAACTGTAAGATTAATAAGAATGGACTGTACTTACCATCTCATTGTTACTCGTCCTGCTGCAACACCTCGGGATAACGCAGCAACTTTTTTTATTTTCATTCCTTTCTGCAACGTGCCTGGCACAGGAGAATATTTTTACAAATAACGATTTAACTTTGTTTTGCTTCTCTTCTGTTTCTTTTCCTTCCAAAGCATCAATACAATGGACATTCTAAGGAAAATAATTTTAACAAAGGTTTTTTTATTCAGTCATTTATTTTTTTTCTAAAGACACAAAATGTAATGTAGATGCATGTGAATACTCTAATGCAAAAACGTTTACCACAACATGGGACTTTTAACATGAGATTACTTAATGGTAAACACCAGACACTGGAGAGTGTAAACTTCATGAAGTATATGGAGTATTCCAAAACTGCATGAAACAGTACATCAATACAAGGAGCTTAGAGAATGGAACTAGAGACTGCCACCTTATTGCTTTAGTTAAGCACATTCGTCCTCAAAAGGACTTCGTCAGAACTAAAGCTAGTAAACCAAACCAACCATTTATACAAAATGTCATCCTCTTCAAAAATTCTCTAACAATCACAAAAAAAAATAAAAATAAATAAAACATATGTGTGACGACCCTCTCTGGGCCAGTAATCAAGGAGTCTGAATCCTCACCACTGACACTAGAGAGGGCTGTTCACTTGGAACAAAAATAGATACACATAGTATTTCCAGATGCAGCTCTCTGCATCAAGCACAATTTCCCTTAGCACACTGGGAACACACTCAGTCCAGGGTCTGGATTTCTCTCTCTCTCTCGCTCTCTCTCTCTCTCTCTCCAGGGCCCCAGTGAGACTCCTCACTGGCACAGCTGTATAGTTGAGTCCTTAGCCGAGTGTCCAAGCCAAGTCCTCCAAAACTCTCTCAGTGAAATCAATGCTTGACACACACACACTCCTTGAGATTTGATTTTCAGACAGACACACACACACACACACACACACACACACACACACACACACACACACACACACACACACACACACACACACACATACACACACTTCATCTGGTAATGAAGCTACTCCAACTAAGCGTCAGCACTCTACTTTGTAACTAGATTCTTGATTTTTCACTTGACTTTTTTCTTGGCTGTTCACTTGGAACAAAAATAGATACACACAGTATTTTCAGATGTAGCTCTCTGCATCAAGCACAATTTCCTTTAAGAGCACACAGGGAACACACTCAGTCCAGGGTCTGGATTTCTCTCTCTCTCTCTCCAGGGCCCCAATGAGACTCCCCACTGGCACAGCTGTAGAGATGAGTCCTTAGCCGAGTGTCCAAGCCAAGTCCTCCAGAACCCTCTCAGTGAAATTAGTGCATGACACACACGCACTCCTTGAGATTTGATTTTCAGACACACACACACACACACACACACACACACACACACACACACACACACACACACACACACACACACACACTTCATCTGGTAATGAAGCTACTCCAACTAGGCGTCAACACTCCACTTTGTAAATAGATTCCTGACTTTTTCACAGACACCCCTTAGAAAGTGTGCACAGGAAATAACTCCTTGGATAGCATCAATCTTAACACTGGAGTCCCACAAGGATGTGTACTAAGTCCCTTGCTGTTCACCCTGTTAACACACGATTGTTCAGCCAGGAATAATACAAACCACATAATCGAGTTTGCTGATAACATAACTGTGGTGGGCCTCATCAGTAACAATGATGAAACAGCATATAGAGATGAAGTGGAACAACTGATTACCTGGTGTGGAAATAACAATTTAGCACTAAACCTAAACAAGACAAAAGAGATAATTGTGGACTACAGGAAAAATTGCAAGTAACATTCTCCCCTCACCATCTAAGTGGAAACAGTGGAAAGGGTGAAAAGCACAAACTTTCTCGGAGTACACATTGATGAGGACTTATCTTGGAACACCAATACAAATGTCATAGTCAAGAAAGCACACCAAAGATTGTACTTTTTGAGAAGTCTGAGGAGAGCAAATCTCCCATCATCAGTTCTCATTACCTTCTATTCAGATATTATAGAAAGCATCCTGATGAACAATCTATTAGTATGGTATGGAAGCTGCTCTGCCTCTGAGTGCAAATCTCACCAGAACATGGTGAAGACAGCTGAGAGGATCATCAAGACCACCTTACCACATATCCATGACTTGTACTTATCCAGATGTTTTGGCAGGGCCAGAGGAATAATTAAAGACTGCACTCACCCTGCTTACAGACTGTTACTGCATCTATCATCTGGTAAGCACTTCTGAAGCATGCATTGCAGAACTATGAGATTCATGAACAGCTTCTTCCCTAACATCATCAGGCTGAGGAACTCTAATAAAACTATGCTCTGACAAGATAGTTTACTTTGACTTGACATTGACACACACGCACGCACACACACACACACACACACACACACACACACACACACACACACACACACACACACACACACACCTGGGAAAGGCTGGCACAGGTTTACTAGATATGCCCCTTTCTGCCCAGACTATAAGGTATATACTACCACCAGACAATCCAAAGCCAACTACTATAAGGCTCTTACAAGGGTACCCAATTATACTGAGTGAAATTAATATTAATACAAAATGGTAGTGTTTTGACCAATGCAGTAAGGCTTTCAGGAATGACCACAGAATCACCAAATAGTTATGAGTACTCTCAAATGTTAAAATATTCTCTAAAGGACCAGTCACAATGAAATGTTTAAATAAATTTAATAATAAATAATAAAAGAACATGAAAATACTATATATCTATTTACAATAAACACCAGAGCTTCAATCACAGGAATATGAAAATAACACAGAAGAATAGATTCACACAGATACAGAAAAACAGCACTTAACTAATCTCACTATATTTTCCCTGACTGAGCTAAAGAAATATTATTCCCTGGTTCACTTGCTAGAGCATGACATGATGAAGAGGTCCTTCTTTGCTGGGTTCTAAAAATTGAGTGCTCAGAGACTTCTCTTGCATCTGGTATTAAAACATCATTTTTGTCCTAGATTACGGAATGACATCACATACATCTGGTCATCTGACTTCTGGTTCCAATGCTATCCCCATTGCTAGAAATTGAACCAGAATTTAGCACATATATGTTATCATACACACAGATAAAGTTTTGCTAAGATGTGTTATAGCATCTGGAAGCTATAAAACTATAAACATACTTCCACTTTTCCTACAAGAACTAAAAAACTACTCTCTGGCACAGACATTTAGTCTCCAGCTGCAATCAGACCTTTAAGATGCAATCTTTATGGGCTAAATTAAGCAATTTAATCTCTTACTATTTTTCAAAGTTAGCCGGCCTGAGATTAATCTCTTCTCTTCCAGTATCATATTTACAACACTACAGTCTGATATAAATGTATATTTCTTTTCTCTCCAGCAGGGCACACCGTTAATACATTTTTAACACAAGCAACTTTAAAAATACATTTCAGCACAAGCATCTGTATAAATCAGTTTGATATACAAATGACATATAATTCTTTACAAAATTCCAGCTAGCTGTGCTGGCATATGTTACACATTCACTGCCCTACTTCTCCTGGCATAGCTGGCAACACCCCACATCATCACAATACATAGCATAAAAAAATCAAGAACTAACTAATAACAATAGAATAGTAACAAAACAACTATTTTCCTAATAAAATCTGAACAATTTCATTGACCAGACCAAATACCCTATAACAATATAAAAATAATGAACAAACATTAAATAAATCATACAGAAAAATAACTTGGGAAAACCTCTATTTATCACCAATGATCAAATTGATGTTAATTCTATCATGTAAATATATATAGACTATTTAAATAGCAATATAACTTATAATTTGGCTGACCTAAGTTTTAAAACACAGTTAATTGAGACATGTTTATTCAACAAGGTGGGGTAGATGAATTTAATCTGAGTTGCCACAATAATTTGTTAAATTAATTCTAGTGTCTCATATTCCTCCTCTGGGATTTTTCTCAACCAACTCAATTACCCTAAACTTATATTCATCAGTACCAGGGCATATGTGTGTGTGTGTGTTTAAAAGGACACTTTACCAAGCTTGCAAACAAACAGGGGCTTCTACCCAAGGATAAAAAGCATATTATTATCTGCTTTAAGCACCACCCAGTTATTTATTAATAATCTGTTCTGAATTACTACTAAATCTTAAAACCATTGCTCTTTCAAAATGGCCATTTTTGGGGGCTTCCCAAATTGATGTATTGTGTACCATTCATCCCACCTCCTAAAAAGAGATTTGAACTTATCCTTCTGATTGTAAGAAACTTCACTGGCTAACTCATTTAAAAAATCTAGGTGGTATCCCCTGGCTAGAAACATATTCTTCAGACAATCACGCTTCTGGCCAAACACATAATCCTGTGATACCATTCTAGAGAGCCTTACCAATTGCCTTTTTACTAAACTTTTTTGTATGTAAGTATGGCAACTAGTATAATGTAAGAAGGAATTAGAATAAGTGGGCTTTCTATGCATATATTGGAATCAAAGCCATTCTGTGTTTTATAAAATTTAACATCCACAACATTCACCATATTACTCATATGTTTACAGGAAAACTGTTGATATAATTCACAAATTTGTCTTTCATATGTTCATTCTGGTTCCAGAATATACATATATGATTCATTTACCTAGTATAACTAGTCCAACAAGAAATATATCTTAAGTAAAAGATAAAATCCTTTACCCATTTTCACATGACAATATCAGCATGCTGCCCACACTGCAACCCCACTAATCTGTTGGTGGAATTCGCACTCAGAATATAGAAATTTATTTTTTAATACAACTTCTATGAGGGCTACCAATAATTCAGTTTTTCTTGTAGCCAAAAATTCACAAGAAACCAGGGCCTCCTTAAACATATACATCCCATCATCATGTGGTGTACATGTGAATAAATCTTTAACATCAACAATTAAAGAGCTTAATTGTTCTGTCTAAAGGCTATTATTAATATCAAATAAAAATACCTTGAATCGTTAAGTATATAAGGGTAAACACTATTGAAGTGTTTAAGTATCCAGTTAGTAAAGATAGTCAGGGAATAGGTTTTTGACCCATGAGCTACTATAATGGGTCTAAGTGGGGAGTTTGCTATGTTTTGATGGACTTTGGGAATCCCATATATAGTAGGGATTAAAGGATCCTTGACCTGTAAAAAATTGTAGGTATTGGGATCTATTGTCCCTTGAATAAAACAATCATGTAAAAAATAATCAATTTTGCTATGCCAACTCTATGATGGCAGTTTTCATTGTTTAACATTTCAAACATCTTTGCCTAATAATCAGTGGAGTCCATAACATCCATACCTTCTCCTTTGTCAGATTTTATCACCTAGATGGAGAAATCTTGAGTAATGAAGACTAATGCATTCTTTTGTTCTAAGGTTAAATTTGATGAAAGTTGTTTATGTCCGGTATTATACAGCACATAAAATTATCTTTGACAAACTTTTTCAAAGGTCTGTAACACTGATATTACGGGTGATTATAAGTACATTTTTTAATATGCACATACACTCTGTAAACCTGTTGGTTTTAACTTTTCTTTGTTGTGATTCAGGTAGGCTAAATTCAACTTCCTAACAAATAACCTGAATTCTGCTAAGGTGCCCACTATCTCTGTGTCTTTCTAGGGAAAAAGGTAAAACCCTTATCAAGTAAATCGAAACTGATTCACCATAACCTCAAGTTGGCTATAATTAAATATGTTATATCCATTCCTTTAATGACATATGTCATAATCATCATGTAATATAATGGGTCCTGAAGAAACAATTAATACTTCATCCCTCTTCTTCTGCTTGATCTTCCTAATTTTCCTCTTCCTATTCCCGACCTAGTACTTCCCCTAATCTGAGGGTATAATTACTGTTCTGGGGATATCTGTGTGTCCTTCTTTTGGCTATCCTCTCAGATCTACACTGGGGGGGATTCTAAAGGGTCATCCAAGGAGAATCCTACCTCATCATCCTTTGGTTCAACCAATTGTGCTTCTTGATATACATCATTGTCCAGCAGGGCCTCCAAACTTTGAATTTGAGCAGCATTGCCATATCTATCATTATCATACACACAAAAACTATATATATATATATATATATATATATATATATATATATATATATATATATATATATATATATATATACACACACAAACACAATATATATATATATAGATATATATAGATAAAGATATAGATATATATAGATATATAAATATATATAGATAGATATATATAGAGATAGATAGATAGATATAGATAGATATGGATAGATATAGATATATATATTTATATAAAGAGAGAGAAGAAGAGAAATTACAACTTTTTTTCTTATTGGACATATGTAGAATAATACCTTTGACATTATACATTCTATATGGACTGCTGTTTCACAGATATAATTTTACATTGTATAAAGTTACATTTGGATTTGTTCATGAATGTACCAATATTTATCTGTGTTATATATTCTTGTGTCATGTTCCTCCTATCACCCATTCATTATTAACTCACAGCCTACATATCATCATGTTTGGTGACAACCACATTATTAGCAGCTGCTGGAAAATAACATATATAAAAATTAAACAGTAATGGCTTCAGCACCAGCTCCTGTTGGAACCTACTCTCTGTTGGTATTGAATATATGGATTTATTGGAAAATCTCTTATAAGCTGTTTTAAAAATGTGACTTACTTTCTTTATAAAGGATAATCAGTATACTAATGCTCAGGTATCCTAGAAATCATAGTCCTTGTTATGGTCCTTTTTAAATTGGTTCATCCTTTTACCTATTATATTCTATACTTTTTTACAGTTGATGCAAGGTGGATTTAATTCAAGAATGAAAGGAAGTTTATTTGCTAACACAGTGAGGGGTGCCCAAGGTCAAAAGGCAATACAATGTCAAAATACACTATAAACATATCTTTCAGCTTACATTAAAAGCAATCCCGGAATAGTTACAGAATGGTAGATAAGTTTTAAACATCACTTGTTATGAAAAGATAAACCAAACATCGCAGATTATACAATGTTTTCCACTTTGGTTATATATCAGTCTGATATGCTAGAGAAATCTTACTGGTAGAGATGAAAAGGAATAATAACTATATATATATATATATATAGAGAGAGAGAGAGAGAGAGAGAGAGAGAGAGACATGTTTTAGTGCAATAAAGAATAAGGCTTTAGTATAGAAAAGTGAGTATTGTTGTTGTTTGTCTTTCGGCTTTTTCCCAGTTAGGGGTCGCCACAGCAGAACTCTGGTCCGCTAATGATTGGCAGTAGATTTTCACGAACGCCGAGGTGCCAGCTCGACGTCCAACCTTCAATGAAGGCACGCCCATTCATGCATGTCTTTTGAACGCCCACTCAACCGCGGGGAGGACATGCAGACTCCACACAGAAGGAACTCCCCGCACTCCAGCCAAGAATCGAACGGGAGAACCTTTTGCTGTGAGGCAAAAATGCTACTGCTGCACCACCACAGAAAAGTGAGTGTGAACGATCGAATAAGAACATTAAGAACACTAGAAAAGTTACACCAGTATTACCAATGACAGGCATTTATTAAAGTAAATAGGAATGGCAAAAGGAAAAAAAAAAGGTTTTAACCTTTAATGGATAAATATAATATATCTTATTAATAGATTTGATGGAATGGCATAAAAGACGCAGTGTAAAACAATCTACATATTGGTACTTAATTGAATATAGTGAACCAGAATCTGTAAAACAGAAACACTTACAAGACTCTTTTACATATTTTACATACCTTACATATTTTATTATTTTCCTTCTGAACTAGAACCAACTATTTCCTTTTTGATGTCCACAGGTATGTAGTTACAATTTTCTACGGCACTTTTTCTAAAGTTCTTTTCTCTAGGTGCTAATGTAAAAGAAAGGCTTTGCAGTGTCATTGATAGTTTGAGATTTTTATGATGAGATTCTTAAATTTAACGTACATCTCAAAGGGAACATTAACTTCTGTGAAACAGATTAAATGCAAATGTTGATAAAAGAGTTCCACAATATATAACAGGAAGCCTTTGTTTGTTTGTTTGTTTGTTTGTTTGTTTTTGTTTTTCCCTATGGTAATTTGCAGGGATGTTCCAGGGGGTGGAGTAGAGGACTTGCAAATTTTAACATTTGTATATAAAAGCGGTACTTACGTATTATCGCAACCAGATTTTCATGGTTGCAAAAATAGCATACTTCAACTGAAACGAAGCCATGCAACACTGTAAAATGTTATTGTAAGTCCTTACTGCTGACAGAAAAGTGTGGGTTACCTTCAGGAAGAGCAGAAAGTTTATAAATCCTCTTCCTGATTTACGTGCTGTACAGATGCACACTTTAATTGTCAGGGCTGGCATAGTACGTGTTGAATTCTGCAGGACTGCAAAACAGGTGTAATAGCAAGTTTAACAAAGTGCCCCTATTATATTGTGCCAGTTACATTTAACAAATGTGATGTATTACTAGATAAACGCAGACCACAATGTATGCCAGACTTCACAAAAAGTAACAGTTCTGACTCATGGACGACTACTGCTGTCAGTAAGTAACAGCAAAAAAAAAAAAAAGCCCGGTAAATACTAACTCCAGGAAACAACAGAAGGTCATTGTAACATCTTTCATCCTTTGGGCTCTGCATTTTGCTATTAATAAATCAGGTTTGTGAAATTTTAGCCACATAATATAGGGATGGATTTTAACACTGGCTCTTACACCCCTTTTTACAACCTGGAGCAATCTGTACTTACACATTCCATTTCTCAGTACGATAGCAGCCATGACTTTTCAAGCGTGCGTCTGTAATGCACACAAATCAGGCAGAGGATTTTATAAATTCTTTGTCCTGAAGGTAACCCAAACTTTCTCATCAGTAATAAGGACTTTGAAGAACATGTTACACTGTTTCATGCCCTCGTTTCACTTGAATTTTCCGAATTTCGCAACCGCGAAGATCTGGTTGTGATAATACGTAAGTACCATAAAAGCTATATGTTTTGACCTAGTGTAATTGGACTAAGGTACCCTGGTTTGAATATTAAAACCTTTCTAACTAGAGATCTAGAATATGAAGTTGGGTGAGTGGAGAAAGAATAGCATACCGCAAGCTTTGCTGTTATCTATAGTAAATTCTGTTATGTTCTTTAAATGAACTGGATCAAACAAAAGGCATAAGCATTTGAAAGTATGGACTTTTTTGTAATAGATTAGCTGACAGGTCAACGATTTTAATAGAATCAGAAAACTTTAATGTTTATTATTAAAAAAAACATGGAAATAGCATTGCTAGTGTTTACCAAACATACATGTTCATCACCCGAAACGTTTGCTGATGTTTCTGGACAAATTACTACTGGTTACGTAGCAGTGTGAACTGTAATTGGCCTATATGCTCTTGTGGTCTGATTTAAGCATGCTGTATCTGTGGATACTACCACTCTGTTGAGCTGACCTGCAAGATGGCCAGCCTACCTTGAAATGTGCTTCTAGAACTGACTTGAAAAAAGTCTCACAACTTCTAGGAAGTAAGCATTTTATTTATTTTATATGTTACACCATGCCAGTGCAGATTTAAAAGTCCTATTTTGTGCCGTGGTAATTTTACATTTGAAGCTGTCTTACTCCATACTGGTGGAAGAAACAGTGACTTATGTTATTTTTGGATGAACTGCAATTCATAGGTTCATAGGAGATTACTACGTTAACAGCTTAACGGCCCTTACAAGCCTAGCCAATATAACCTGATTTTACCCAATATATGTCCCCTACAGGCAAGAGGATGGCATGGATTTATGCCTATGCATTGAGTATCTTACAGATTGTCCCTGTCCATAAGGGACATAGATACCACCCCAGATGTGAATTTGTGATTCCCCATCCATTGATCCAAATCACATTTGAAGAGGGCCAGGGAATGGCTCTGCTTAATGTGAAGAGGAAGCCTGTTCTAAGGAAGGGGCAATCTCCAAGACACATTTCTGTCTCTCCAGCATGTTTTGTTTGAGTCGCTAAGTTTAGATCCCTGTACTGGGTGACCCTTATGCGGATTGATATGTGGATGTGTAGTAGCTCCATCTGCACTGGAGTTGTGAGTACCTTATAGGTCAGGCATAGGACACCCCTTAATAGTCATTAGGAGACAACTGGCCACATAGAAGTGTTAACTTGAACTGGAATGCATGCTTTTGGGACCTGCAGTAAACTTGTGTTTGTAGTCATTCCCACTCTATTGTGCTGGACCATGATGCAATCAATCTACCTTGCACTCTGCTACTGGGCTTGACTTAAAAAACAGTCCGTTGGCACCTGGGCACTGCACATAGTGCAGTTTTTTTTCAGAATATATAGCACAGTATTAGAGTCCATAAGACAGTAGCAAGGACTTGTCCTGGTAACTGCCCTAATCTTCCCAATCCCATTCCCTGGAATAGTACACCCTAGTGCTTGTCCATGCCTGGCAGTGTAATGAGGAGTGGTTCTGGAGTTTTTCATTAAGAATTCAACATATTTTTGAATAGTTTAAGTCAACCGGCAAGTACTGTCATTTTTCTTCTGACATGAGCAGACACTGCACTGTTTACAGCAATGTCAGATAGTCTTTTGCTAAGAGTATAACAGCAATCTTGATTTTCTTTGTTTTAATATAAGAATTTGCTTTCTGAGACTTACAACTTTTGTTCTTTTCACTTTGCTAGGGTTCATGGATGTAGTTGCTGAATTCAGGGGCATTTGCACTCTTGTAGAATAGTGCTGTTTAATCAAGAATATCCTGATCTAAACTACAATCAGGGTATTGAGGAACAGTTGCACTGCAATGTAGGTAGGTGTCATTGTACTTTGGGTTCTAGACAGTGGTATCTAGTACAATGAACAGAGCTATATCCTTTGTTTTGGGAAAAAACCCACACAAAACTGTTACTGCAGAGGTTGGTGCTTTGTGAGCTCTTCTGCAATTTAATCTTTATTAAATTGGCAAGGGGGTCCCTTAAAAAACAGAACACAGTACAGAGAACTCAGAAAACTTAAGCCTGTATAGAGACTTATGACTAGAAGGTGTCAATAACTGTAAGATAATAAGAATATACACTAGAAAGTGTTTGTACTTACCGTCTCATTGTTACTTCTCCTGCTGCAACACCTACGGATAACACAATAGCATTTTTCATTTTCATTCCTTTCTGCGTCACACTAGGCACAGGGGAATACTTTCATGAGTAATGATTTAACTTTGTTTTGCTCCTCTTTTATTTATTTTCCTCCCAAAGCATCATCACAACAGATATTATAAAGTAATCTTTAACAATAGTTTTTATTCGTTTTTTTTTTTCTAAAGACACAAAACTTAATGTAGATGCATGTAATTACCCTAATGAAAATTCTGCTGCCACATTATGAGACTTTTAACATGAAATTACATAGTAAGTTAACCTTCCAGCATTTTCTCATGGTTAAAAAGCTAGCATTAAATCAATGTCCCAAATAGCTGAGAAAACACATATACATACATGCTATAAAGAAGGCATAACACAAAATCTACCTCCTCCCTTGCCTTTACTCTTACTTCTAAATGTTGTCCTTCCCTGTTCCATGCTGTCAAAGCTTTTGTTCTGCAATTCACATGCTGATCTCTACAATGTAAGTCTCCCTCTTTTCCCGTTCACTCTGTCTCTGTCTCTCTTTCTCTCCCTCTCTCAGTATATTTATTTGCTTATTTATTTATTTAATAATTTAACATTTGTTTGCCAGGAAAGTATGACTGGGACAGACCCCATTTTCAGTGGAGGCCAAGAAAGAAATACCAGACTCCTGTATTTCTGAATGTAGGAGGAAAACAGAGTACCCAGAGGAAACCTATGTGAATGCAGGGAGAACATGCAGACTCCATACAGAAGGCACACCAGCTGAGAAATGAACCAGAGAACCTCTTGCTTTGAGGTGACAACACTAACCACTGCACCACTGTGCCACCTGCATAACACTGAAAACTACTAACAGCAAATGAAAAAAAAAATTGACTACTCTCCAGCTATAAACACCCTCCATCTTAGTAAATTCTACCCAGTGAACCCAGAACAGTCAATGTCGACATACTGGTACTGTTAGGGAAATGGTTTTCATTAACTTAATGGGTATGGTTAGGGTTAGCAGCAGGGGTAAGGAGAGCATACATGAATAAAGTAGTGCAGGAAGGCCTAACCTTAACCCTACCCCTGCCCCTAACTCCAACCTACACATTACACTGCTAAACACCTTTTCTCTAGCACATGCACTGGACAAGACACACATTATCACACTTACTTCACAAGTACTGTAAGTCCAGTGGGAGGCTGGCATAATGGTTAAGGTGTTTACCTTACATACTCAAGGTGCAGGGTTTGATTCTTACATGGGGTAATTGTCTAGACTTAAAATAGTCTATAAGGGCAGTTAGCCTACTATGAACCTATGACAAAAATTGGGTCTATGTTATATAGCTGAAAACTTAAAATCTCGAGCGCTCACATGAGAGAATATGCAGATACTCAAAATCACTATTGTGGGGGGCTGCACCCCCCCCCACTAAATATATATTCCAACTCAGAGATTGCACTACAGTGAGGAAAGGGAAAATATCCCAATCTTCACTGTACTGCGATCCAAAAAAATGAATATCGAATATCTGCATTTTTGCTCATGTGAGCGCTCGAGATTTTAAGTTTCCAGCGATCTAAAGTAAACCCAAAAATCTACCCACTTTCCTAGCCTTTACTCTAATCCTAAACCATAAATGCTCACAAACCCACACTAACACACACACACACACACACACACACACACACACACACACACACACACACACACACACACACATTAACTGCTGTAATACATTCTTGCACAGCTTCATAGCAGTACCTCTCCAGTCAAACATTCATTCCCTGCATACTCCAACTTAGCTGCACCATTTAAAATGTTGTCAACCATCATTTATATGTATAGTTGCTCTTTTTTATAATAACACCAACTGGTCAACCAAATGTGTAGTTAATATTTTTGATTACACACACACACACACACACACACATACAGAAATATATTTATATATATATATATATATATATATATATATATATATATATATATATAATATATGGGTCTACTTCATATGATCGAAAGCTCATATGATCGACAAACCTTTGAGAGACACCAAACCACCTAAAGCTCAAAACACCGAAAACTCATTTGATCAAAACTCATAACATCGACACATAAAATTCAAAGCATTATGCCCTTCCCCCACTGTAGCACGACCCTGGAGTTAGAATAAATAGATAGGGGGTGTGGGGGGCAAAGCCCCCCACATACATAATACATTTTAAACATACACATGGATACTTATAACAGAAATGACAATATTTATCTAAATAATGTGGGGGACTCCGCCCCCACACACCCAATGTGGGGGGGCTGTGCCCCCCACACCCCCATAATTATTTATTCTAACTCCAGGGTCGTGCTATAGTGGGGGAAGGGCATACTGCTTTGAATTTCATGTGTCGATGTTATGAGTTTCGATCAATTGAGTTTTCAGTGTTTTGAGCTTTTGGTGTTTTGGTGTCGTGAAATGAGAAATGAGTGTCGATCATATGAGCTTTCGATCATATGAAGTAGACCTATATATATATAGAGAGAGAGAGAGAGAGAGAGAGAGAGAGAGAGGAATTCCTTTTTTATGATTCAGCATATATAGAATTATTTTTGGTAATTGCTCTTTGATCATATTATTTCAAATAGAAGAACTAAAACTGAAAATATACCTGACTTTGTGGATTCTGTGCTTAATCCTATAGTGCAGTCAACTCCGTTTTATTTAAGAGATTCATGGGCCTTTCTTAGCAAACTGTTTCTAGCTGATATTCGAGCTTTGGACTTTCTGCTGGTCACTTTAGATATAGTGTCTTTGTACACTAATATTCCTCACCAAGAGGGTCTAAGTAGTCCTCACCAAATATGCAGGATTTGCTCAATCCAAAGTGGCCACAATTTGTGACTTGATTTCTGCAATAATTTCTTTCATGTCAATCGGACAATTTACCAGCAGTTAAAAGGAGTGGCTCCTTTGTATTCTAACTTGGTGTTAAACACATGGAAACTAGAGACTCTCATACATTTGCTGGAGTTTCAGAATACTATTTTATATTGTCGTTATATTGACAATTTATTTTTTGCGTGGGTTGGTACCAAGCAAGATTTGAACCTATTTGTACAGTCTTTATCAGACAGTATTGTTTTTTTGCAGTTTATTGTTTCGGATTATGGATCTTCTGTTTCTTTTTTGGATACTATTATTTCTTATGATTGTGTGACTGGTGTTTTGCACTCTAATATTTAAAAAAGAAACTTACAGGAATAATTGTTTGGACTACAAAAGCGAACACCCTCTTTTTATGAAGAAGAATGTGATGTGCGGCCAGTTCATTAGACTTTCTCATATTGTTAGTGATGATGACACTTTCATGAATGAGTTCACCTTTTTACAACAGCTGTTCATGCATAGAAACGACCCTAAAGCTTTGGTTAAAATTATTTCCTCTGAAGTGGCTGCTGCCCGCTACACTAAATTCAAACCTATTCGCGGTTTGAGTTTCAACCCAAGTTAAAGATTTCTTCACAAATTGACCATTCCCTGAGCTTTCCTTTAGCAATAAGCAGGGATATGCATGCCATTAGGTCTATTATTAATAAAAACTGGGACATTAGTACTAGCCATCAAGAAGCTGATACCACCCTAAGGGAAAGTCCATGTTTTGCTTATAAAAGGACTAAGACTTTACGGAGCTTTTTTGAAAAATATGATCCACCTCTGTTGATTCATAACTTTAACTGAGCAGATAAACCTTCAGGGATGTTTCCTTGTGGAGGATGTGTTGTTTGTAAGTTCATTCGCTCAGGAAACAGTTATGTATTCAAACACTGCAATTACACAGTTTGTTTTAACAGATACTGTGATTGCCATGGTGTCAACATTGTTTATGCAGGCATCTGTGATAACTGTAATTTTTTTTACATTGGTAAAACCTGCAGGAAATTGTCAGACTGCATCAAAGAACACACTGCAGCTATACGACATAAGGATTACAGCAATACCTTGGGAAAACAGCTCTTTATGCACTGGTTTTATTTGTTTTAGGGGTTGGGAGGGTGGCCTAATGGTTAAGGTGTTTTCCTTACAAACACAAGGTGCAGGGTTTGAGTCTCACAAGGGATAATTGGCTAAGCTTAAAATGGCTCGCGAGGGCAGTTAGCTTAGTACTAATCTATGAACCTTTATACTGGAACAATTGGATGTGTTTTACGGGGACAGTGACTCCCTACTAGAAGTCAGAGAGCTTAAGTGGCAGCTTATCTTAAATGCTGAAGTTGCCCCAGTTATCAGTGAAAATTACAATATCAAGTGTGCCTTACAATGGTACAAGTGAAACCACTCCTCCTAGTCCTTTTGTTTGTTTCTCATAGGCTACTGTCTTATTGTTTTTTTAATTACTACAAGTGATAAGTAGATCTGGGATTTTATGACTGTGTTAATGTAATAAATTGTGCTCTGGTTGCATTTTCTTAAATTTCTGATGAAGTTCTACTGTCATTAAAGAACAAAAGCACTAAATACACCAGTTTGCCCTCTGAGTTTTGTTTCCGCCTAGCCTTTTAACTTTTTTGTTTTCATATATTTTACTATTGTCCAGATGTGGAATATCCACTAAAAGACCAAAATCCAGTATATCCTGTATTTGGCCTCAAAAAATGAAAACTGCTTACAGTGGATTTATCCTCCTAAAAGGTGTGTAAACTAATCTCTATACTGCCAGTGTTCTGCAAATTTATTATTATTTATTTATTTATTGGTTTATTGCCATTTGGTAACTGTTAATGAGAATTTTTAGGCAGAAGTGTCAGAATGGATTTCTTGAAGTTGAATTATTTCACATTTTGTGCTATAATTAAGTCTACATAAGTTACGATAAGAAAACATCTTAAGGGAATTATCTGGGGAATTATTTCAGACACTGCTTCTTTGTCAGTTGAGTTAGAATAGTATAAGCACACTTTGTTGGTTGTAAAGCTATAAAATAAATAAAGACATTGTCAGAAGCACAATAAGAGGATAATGTTATTCTAGGAGGCTATACAAGTAAGATAAGGAAACAAAACTGTTTTAAGAACATTTTCTGGGCATGATAAAGTGAAATGTAACTGTGATGAGATGAAAAACACTCCAGAACAGTAGAAGGACTTAAGCTGTCAGCTAGATGGGAAAGAAAGTTTATTGGCTAATATAATAGTCAACCAACTGGCATTAAGGCTGAGGGATCATGTACTGCTGACTCTTGTACTTTTATGTGTATACATGTTTTGGGCATTCTAAAGCCATGTAGCTAAAACACAGGTATATATTTAAGGGTTCATTTGCATATATCTCATAGGCCTCTGCTGCAGGAGATTAAAGGTATTAGACAGTGAAGAGTCAAATTTTGCTGCCTGTTTCTTACAATTTTTACTGAATGGTTTGTCAGTTGACTTTTTTACTCTTTAATCTTACCCTTTTATTTGGAATATTTTGCTGGCAATCTAATGTTTATGGACATCAGGCATGTTTTTAAAGTTAGTGTTTATAAAGAAGAGCCAAACTCTACTTATGCTGTACTAGCAAGGTAGGAAAACACTGAAATATGGTAGATCTATAGCTACTGAAGTTGGGTTTTATTGGATTGAATGTACCCATAAAGATTTAAAAAGTAATAAGCCATGAACATTCAGAAACCATGTAGCCAAAACATAGGTATGTCATTACAGGGTCATTTCATAGGTAGGTACTAGGTCATGCACTCAAAAAGCATCTTACAGCCCAGCACTTGTTCAGACCTAATAGCAAGCACTAATACACCCTGACACTGATGGCCCAGCAGGGCAAGACTCTTTATTCACCCCTCACCAACCAAGCGACTAAGCAACTCACCCTACTATTCAGGCATGACCAAAGGGCAACTTCAGGTGCACTCTCCAGTCCAGCTAATGAATCTGGGTATCCTGAGGCAATGTTACAGCTGCCTCATGTACACAGACAACCCTCTCCTCCTACCACAAAACATTAACATATGCAAGAGATGCAATTATACAGCCAAACTGGAAGCTAAGCTGTCTCCACCCAAGACTGGAACAGACAGTCAAGAGGAGAAGGTTAACACTTGCACCACAACTCCAGCCGCACAGAGACCTACTAAAACAACACTGGCAAAAAATGCACATAAATACAGAAAATCATACTCGGAGGCTCTAAATAAAAACCTTCAAAAGCATCAGAGACCTCCAAAGCAGACACCCAAACAACCTGCACTTCCCGTCACAAACCAGACAACGCATAAAACACAAAATCAGTGTGCCACACAATCAAAGCCCTTAAGGCAAAATAATATACCTAACACACTAGTAATAGGTGACTCTATAGTCAGGCACACTGAAGTCTCACTCACTAGGCTGAACAAGCAGAAGGTTACTGTTAGCTGTCTGTCGGGAGCCAGAATCCGCCACATAACACAAGCACTCAGGTCACTCCAGAACAAGTACAAATATGACTCTGTCATTGTTCATGTTGGTGTGAATGACCTGAGACATACCTCCCTGGACTACATGAAAAGAGACATGGAAGAGCTCTCTGATCATGTAGCCCAGGCTGGTATGACCCTGACCTTGAGTAGCATCCTTCCCTCACCAAGAATAATACCTCAGTATAAAGAAACAATTATCAGTTTCAACAACTGGCTAAGCTTCTGGTGTCATTCAAAGGGGATCTAGTGTCTGTCAGCCTGGGACGACATGCACGACAAGCCGCATTGCTTCACAAGAGATGGCTTGCACCTGTCACCCCAAGGCTTTCGGATACTGGCCAAGGCTCTTGCTACCCCCATAGTGCCTTTTTTTAGGCAAGGCTCAAAAGTCAAACCCACCTCCGTAAACAGCACAATTAACAAAAAACTGAGGGTTATGCTACTCAACGCCAGGAGTTTAAATCTCAAAATGCACACGCTCAAAGCACTCCTCAGTATGGAGAACGTCGACATCTGTGCAGTAACTGAAACCTGGTTCAAGGCTCCAGAGAGCACCCCATCACTACCAGGCTACAACTCATACCACACATTTCGGCCACAGAACATGGACCGAAACACAAAAGGAGGGGGTGTATCCATATTTATTTATTTATTTATTTTTTTATTTAACATTTGTTGACCGGGCTAGTCTAACTGGATATATGTCCATTTTCAGTAGAGGCCCGGGGAGAAAAGCTCCAAAAGAACAGACAATTTAAAACAAATCAAAGGACAAGAAGAAATACAAAATAGTTTACAAATGTTAACAATACAGCTAAAATAAAAGGAAATCCTCATTCCTTTAAATCTATAAAAAATATATATATATATATATATATTTTTTTTTTTTTTTTTTTTAAGAGAGTGCAAGGAAATAGAGAGGAGAGTAGTAGTGGAACAAAAAGTTATAAGGAAAGAGGAGAGAGAAATACAGAGAGGTTTGGTAAAAGTAAGGTAAGAAGGAGAAGTAAAATCTAATATGAGAAGCAAGGAGAAGGTAGTTCAAAGTAACATGCTAAGTGGCCTAAGGAATGAGAAGAGAGTAGGGAGGATAAGCATAGGAAGAGAGAATGTAGTGTTGTAAAGGAGGAGAGATTTTAGTCAGGGTTGCTGCATGGACAGAGCCAGTGCTTAGTAAGATGAAGTCTGAGTTTCTTTTTGAAGAGAGTGGAAGAGGAGATCATAGTGAGGTCCTTAGGAAGAAGGTTCCAGCTTTTCCCCACTGTATAGGAGAAAAGTGAGTCACCTGCTTTATTATTAGATTTATGTGTGGATACTAAAGGTTTGTGTGAAGAGCGAAGGTTAGAAAGATTTTTATAGGGACTAATAAGTTTAGTAAGGATAGGTGTTTTTTCAGGGAAGTAAAGGATTTTTTGGGTGACTATAAGTTGCTGTGATAAAAGTTGATTTTCAAGTTCCAGCCAGCCAAGTTGTTTTAACTTTAGGCAATGATGAGATCTAAAAGGGGTGTTGGTAGCAAATCTGGCTACACTATTGTAGGAGGTAGCCAATTTGTTCAGGTTAGTTTTAGATAGATTTCTATATAAAGGTGATGCATACAGGAGAGTAGAGATAAGATGGGTGTGAGCAATGGTAATTCTGGCTATAGGAGTAAGGAAAGGCTTGATTTTATACAGGGAGCCAAGCTTTTTATTAATAGATTTAATAGTGGTATTAATATGAGAGTCATAGTTTAGGCTATGATTGATGGTAACCCCTAAAAGTTTGGTTGATGTGTCAGGAGATATAACTGTTCCATTTTTAGATACAATGGAGAAGTGGAGTGGTGAAGATTTTTGTGTGGGAGTGAATAACAGTAGTTTAGTCTTTTTAGGGTTAAGGAGGAGACATCGCTGTAAAAACCACTCTTCTACAAGCTGAAAGACATTTTGGGTGAGGGATTGAAGTTCAGTTGGGTTAGAGGCTGAGGAGACTAAGGTGGAGTCATCTGCATACTGAATGGTTACGGCTTGGGGGATGCTAGAAGCAAGATCATTGATAAATATGGAGAATAAAAGGGGACCCAAGATAGATCCTTGGGGGGCTCCAAGGGAGACAGGACGAGGGGATGATAGAGTGTTTTCCCAGAGGGCAGCCTGTTTTTGATTATCTAGATAAGACTTGAACCATTGTAGTGCCAGAGCGTCAAGTGAGAGTGATTTCAGAGGATTCAGGAGTATTTGATGATTAACCATGTCGAATGCTTTGGAGAGATCTATAAAGACAGCAGAAGAGAGGATATTATTATTGCGCTTTTTATTTATGTGATCAGTAAAGGAAAGAAGGGCAGTAGTAGTGCAATGGGAGGGACGAAATCCATGCTGGGAGGGAGCTAGTAGTCCATTTAGAAGGAGGTGGTCGAGCAGTTGTTGGTGAATGCATTTTTCCATGATTTTAGCTAAGAGAGAAAGTAGGGCAATTGGTCGGAAGTTTGAAAGTTCAGATGAGGTCCCGCCCTTATGAAGGGGAATAATATGAGAGATCTTCCAGATGGAAGGGATAGTGCCTTCATTGATGGCTCTATTTATTAGGATAGAGACAGGGAAGGCAATTGCTTTGGCTGCAGTTTGAAGATATTGCGCAGGTAGTAAGTCAGCAGAGGGGGTAGAAGGTTTGAGTTTTAGAAGGAGGGAACTGATGAGGGATGTAGAGACAGGTTGTAGTTGGAAAGTGGGAGGAGATGGAAAGGAGGACAGTGGGGAAAGAGAAGCCACGGGAGGAAGGCAGTTAGCAATTGACAGGATTGCTTCAGTAAAGAAGTTGTTAAAGGAGTCAGCTATCCGTTTAGGAGTGTTTTTGGTAGTACTGGCAGGGGTGGGTGTCTTAGATGTGCCAGGGTGAAGTAAAGTATTAATTCCTGTCCAGAATTTCTTAGGGTTTTTGTGGTTATTTTGCTGGAGATGAATGAAAAAGTTTTTTTTTATCAAGTCGTACAGAAGATTTAGTGGAGTTTCTAAGCTGTTTAAATTTAGTGTGATCAGATGGGTCTTTAAAAGCACGCCATTTTGACCAGAGTTTGTTTCTTAGCAACATTTTGTGCTTAGTTTCTTTTGTAAGCCAGGGTGCAATTTTGGTCCTATTTTTAAGGGTACGGATAGGGGCATGGAGGTTGAGAATTTCAAGGAATTTTGAATTAAAGTAGGCTACTGCTTCATCAAGTTGTAGGTATTTTAGGGGTGACCAGTTGCAGTGTCTAAGCTTGTTTTGGAAGCATTCAGGGTTAAAGTTCTTGTTAGAGCGTATGGTTTTAAAGCTTGTAGGTAGAAGTAAATTGGATTTATGTCGAAGTATGTAAGTTAGAAAGTGATCACTCATATCTTCTGGGAGGGTGCCTACTGTGTAGAATGACGGGGAAGTATTTATGAGAATCCAGTCAAGGATGGATTATTTTTTGGTGGGCTTGTGGATGCGAGTGGATGAGGTGACAATTTGAGTAAAGCCATGTAGGTTAATGTGGGTAGAAGGGGTATTGGTATTACAGGTATTCCAGTCAATGTTAAAGTCACCAAGTACTATGGTTTCTTGAGGATATGAGGTGGAAAGCCAGCTAAGGATATTTTCAAGGAGGTTGATGTTGTTGCCAGGTGGAATATAAGAGCACAGAATATAAATGGCCTTGTTAGTATTTAATTGTAGCTTAGTAAAAAGAATTTCATTGTTAGTGTCAGATGGAAGACAGGAATTTAATGGAGTGAGTTGGAGACCTGTTTTATACAGTAAGGCTATACCTCCTCCCTTCTTGTTAGGGCAATCTACTCTTAGAATATTATACCCAGGAGGGGTGATATCGCAGTCCTGGACATGGGGTTTTAACCAAGTCTCTGTGAGACATAATAGATCAAAGTTGTGTATTTGCAGTAGGGCATGAAGCTCTGTTATTTTATTGTTAATACTTCGTATATTTAAGTGTGCTAATAACAGGGAGACAGAAGAGAGGCTAAGGTTGTATTGGGATGAGGAAGAAACTCTAGGTGTGAGGATAGGAGAGGTGGCAGTGGGGCCTGGGTTAGGATGAATGTCACCATCTAAAAGGAGGTGACAGTGAGATCTGGGGTTGTGAATTAGTATAAGATATGATATAGTTTGTTGTTTTTTCCCATAAAGGTGTTTATAGTAAATATGGTTAACTCTATTATATTCATCAAGGATACCCACACCTCCAGGTTAGTGGTGCAGCATGATACCTCTGAGATCATCCATGTGCCACTAACATTGGGCATATCTGCAATGCAAATTGTGGCCTGCTACAGATCACCCTCCATGACGCAGGACCACCACTCCACCTTTCTGGAGACACTGGAAAACATGAAGGTCCTACCAAACACCCTGATATTGGGTGATTTCAATTACCCTACCATTCACTGGGAAAACTACTCGAGAACAAATTCCCAGGCCCAGCGCTTCCTGGAATTCATCAACTCAAATGGCCTGGATCAGCTGGTAAACTCCCCTACCAGAGGTGAAAACATATTGGACCTGGTCATCACCAACATGGGCAACAGGTGTTCCACACCAGAGGTCAACCGGTCACTGGTTAGATCAGACCATAAACTAATCACTCTGGATGTCCACACCTCACCACCACCCCCAACTAAGGAAACCACAGTAAAAACTTTTCTAAAGCAAACTTCAACTTACTTAAGACAGAGGTGGTAAGTTTCACAGCCCTCACGCTAAAGGATAACACTGCCCAAGATGCAGAAACCTTTACAAATGCACTCTATGAGCACCTACAAGGATGCATGGATCATGCCATCCCTAGAAAAACCAAGACTCACTCCTCTAAGAGAAGGAAACCAGTTTGGTGGACCCCTGCAATAAACAGGCTATACAATAGAAGGAGGAAAGTAGTTCAGAAAAAAAGCAAATCCCAAGAAGGAAAGACATCCCTGATCAATATAAGTAAGAAACTGAGGTCCCTCATGAAATCATCCAAGGCTAATTTCAAAAGGAAAATAGGCAAGGATTCAAAAGATAACCACAAAGCTTTCTTTAGCTATGTTAAGAATCTAAGTGGCAACTTGCAGATATGCACTGAACTAGTGCAAAATAGCACAACATATACTGAACCTACTGATATTACCAACATCCTGGCAGATAGATTTAGTGCAAATTTCACCCCCCTCTCACCTCCAAAAGGGCCCACAACAATACCGGAAAAGTGTAGTGTCCCAAAAATCACAGACGCACAGGTGAAAACAGCCCTTTAAAAATCCAAAAACACAGCATCAATGGGACCAGATGGTGTCCCAGGCTGCATCTTGCACAAACTACAGAATGAACTAACCCCCCCACCTAAACATGCTGTTCAACCTCAGCCTCTCCACAGGCTATGTGCCCATAGAATGGCGCACAGCAATGGTTATTCCTCTCCACAAAGGAAGGGCCACAACTGACCCTGGTAGCTATCACCCCATAAGCCTGACTAGCCTGGTCTGCAAGGCTATGGAGGGCATCATCATGGAACTCATTAACAAAAATATTGGGAACCTCCAAATATTTGACCTGACCCAGTTTGGCTTTGATAAGGGCAGATCATGCCTACTAAACCTGGTTGACTTCTTTGAGACAGTCACCAAGGCCATAGACGAGGGAAAGGTGGTTCACACAGCCTACCTTGACCTCGCCAAGGCTTTTGACACCATTCCCCACTCGGATATTACAGAAAAACTCACCAGCCTGAACATAAACCCCTACGTCATGAGATGGGTTGCCAACTGGCTTATAGACAGAACTCACACGGTAAGAATAGCGGGCTCCAGGTCCGACTCTAAATCAGTCACAAGTGGTGTCCCACAAGGCTCAGTCCTGGGACCCCTACTGTTCGGCATATACGTCTCAGAAGTACAGGCAAACACAGGAGGACTATGGCTAACCAAGTTCGCTGATGACTGCAAACTGGGAGCCATAATTGACTCTCTGGCTGGCACGGACATCCTCCAAAAGGGCCTTACTGAGATGGACACCTGGTGTCAAAGTCATGGCCCCAAGCTAAATGCCAAAAAATGCATAGTCATCCCGTTTGGGAAAAACAAAACACCCACAAATTACCACATAGGTGGCAGCCCCCTTAATACAAAAGAGGTAATAAGAGATCTGGGGACCCAGTCTCTCCTTTGACAATCATATTGCCAAAGTAGTTAGGAAATCCTTCTATGTGGCCCATCTAATTACTAAAGGGTTCACATATAGAAATAAAGAGGTTATAGTGCCCCTCTACTCGTCACTCATTAGACCCATCATAGAGTACAATGACCTATTTGGGATGTACCTCACAAGACACTTCCAACAGCTGGAAAGACCACAAAAGTACCTCACCAAGAGGATTACTGGTCTCAAACATATGCCCTATGCAGCCCGACTGAAAAAACTCCGGCTGTACTCAGTGGCATATCGCTTACTCAGAGGTGATCAATGCCTGACTTACAAAGCCATGTCCAACTCAGAATTGATGGACATGCTCCACCTAAAGAAATCCAAGTCACTGCGAGCCACACACTCTAGTGAGCTAAATCTTGCCACAGCAATAAATAAAACATGTTGGAGGGATAGATTCCTATCACAGAGACTCCCCATGCTTTGGAACAAAATTCCAAATTACATCAGGCAGAGCCCCTCACTAATACTCTTCAAGAGAAACCTTGAAGAGTAAATGGGTAACAGAAAATACACCCATGGGATCACTTCATTGGCTCTGCTCGACAGAGGATCAGTTAATTAATCAATGGGCCAACACACTCTGGCTAGGCTTATAAATGCCCTCGGGCAGATAGCCTAGTACCTACTTATGAACCTATGAACCTATTTGCATATCCCCCATGGGCTTCCACTACATGAGGTTTAAGGTATTACACAGTGAAAATCTTAACTTGGGCAAGTCTTTCATGCAGTTTACAAGTATAAACATGCATGTTGGTATTAGATGTGAGATGTTATGCACATGCATGCATGCACCCACACCCTGATGCATTCACAGTCACAGAACTGAATGTTTGAACCGTTAGTGATGATTAGTTTCTTATAGTGATAATTTGAAGTTTACAGCTTTATAGGTTAATAGGTTCATAGGTGGGTACTAGGCTATCAGCCCCAGGGCCTATATAAGCCTAGCCAAAAAGGTACCCTGGCTTTCACCACCCAAGATAATTATTTTCCTGTGCCCCTGTCAAGCAGAGTCACAGAGGTGATCCCCATGGTGAATTTCCTATTTCCCATCCAATCATCAAGATTTTTCTTGAAGATTGTTAATGAGGAGCTTTGTTTGATATAGATAGGTAGTTTGTTCCAGAGTATGGAAAGTCTCTGGGACAGGAAAATATCCCTCCAGCATGTTCTGTTTATTGTAGTGACAAGGTTTAGGTCCCTAGAGTGTGAAGCTTGGAGGAATTGGGATTTCTTTAAGTGGGGCATGTCCAGCAGCTCTGGGTTTGACATAGCTTTGTATGTTAGGCAGAGATCGCCTCTGAGTACGCTATATGCGACGGAGTAAAGCTGGAGATTTTTGAGACGGTCTGCATAGCACATTTGTTTGAGGTCAGTAATCCTCTTTGTGAGGTATTTCTGAAGCCTTTCCAGTTGTTGTAGATGTCTTGTGAGGTACATACCAAAAGGGGCGTTGTACTCTATAATGGTTCTAATGAGTGATGAGTAGAGGGGAACAATGACCTTTTTTTCCTGGATGAGAAACCTTTTGTGATGAGGTCTGCCACGTAGAAGGATTTCCTGACTACTGTAGCAATGTGATTATCAAAGGAGAGACTACTTTCCACCCATGTCCCAAGGTCTCTTATCACACTTTCGGTGTTAAGTAGACTGTCAGCTATGTGGTAGCTCATGGGTACAGAGTTTTTACCAAAGGGGATGACAATGCACTTTTTTGGCATTGAGCTTCAGGCCATGGCTTTGATACCAGGCATCTGTCTCTGTGAGGCCCTTTTGTAGGATGTCCACATTGTTAGGAGTTTCGATTATGGCTCTTAGTTTGCAGTCATCTGCGAACTTCATTAGCCAAAGACCTTCTGTGTTAGCCTGTACTTCAGAAAAGTAGATACCAAACAGGAGAGAACGCAGGACTGAACCCTGTGGTACTCCACTTGTCACTGGTCTGAAGACGGATTTGGAGTCTGCTACTTTCACAGTGTGGGTTCTGTCAGTGAGCCAGTTGGCAACCCTCTTATGACATAGGGATTTATACCTAGTTTAGTAAGTTTATCTATAATTCCAGAGTGGGGGATTGTGTCAAAAGCCTTGGTGAGATCTAGATAGGCTATGTGAACCACCTTACCCTCGTCTACAGCTTTGGTGACTGCTTCAAAGAAGTCTATCAGGTTTAGGAGACATGATCTGCCTTTTACAAACCTGAACTGGGTGGGGTCCAGAGTTTGGAGATTACCAATGTCTTTGTGTATAAGATCCATGATGACACGTTCCATGGCCTTGCAGACCAGGCTCGTTAGGCTAATGGGGCATTAGTTCCCAAGGTCCATGGTGGCTCCCCCTTTGTGGAGTGAGATAACCTTCCCTGTGTGCCATTCAGTCGGCACAAAGATTGAGGTGAGACTATGACTGAACATGGTGCTTAGGTGGGGTGCCAGTTCATTCTGCAGTTTGTGTAGAACGCAGCCTGGGATGTTGTCAGGTCCAATGGATGCTGTGTTCTTGGCTTTGAGAGTGTGGTTTTTACCTGTGCAGCTGTGATTACAGGAACTTTGCATTCTTCCGGTATAGAGATGGGCCCTTTAGGGGGTGGGAAGGGGGGTAAAGTTAACACTGAACCTATCTGCCAGGATGTTGGCAATATCAGTTGGTTCTGTATATTTAATCCCATTGTGCTGTAACTCACAGCAGATCTGGGTGTTGCCATTGAGATTCTTGACATAGCTATAGAATGCTTTGTGGCTGTCTTTAAAATGAGTGGCAATTTTGTTTTCGTAACTAGCTTTGGAGGATTTTATGAGGGATCTCAGCTTCTTACTGAGGCTGACCAGGGAGTTCCTCCAGTCATGGGATTTTACTGTTTTTTGCAACAGTTTCTTTCTTCTGTTGTAGAGTTTGTTTATGGCAGGGGACCACCAGATTGGCTTCCTTTTTTTGGAGGATAGCATCTTTGTTCTGTTAGGGATAGCACAATCCATGCACTCATGTAAGTGGTTATAAAGTGCATTATTCAGATGCGTTTAGAGGTGAACAATATACTTTTTGTGCAACACTTTTTAATGCTAATAATTCCATAAAAGAATTTTGCATGTGTAATTATGCAATGACCTACATACGTTTATGTTTTTTATGGTGTTTAAACTCAATATTTAATTGCAAGGTTTGTAATTACAGGAGTATTATTGGGTTATTTTTAAAGTGTTACAAAGGTTCAGACGTGCTCAGGATATGTTTTCTTAGGCATACAGACAGAGAGGAACATTATTAGGTAACATTATGCATTAGAACTGCGGTGGTGGTGCTGCGGTAGTGTTGTCGCCTCATAGCAAGACGTTGTCCTGTTCGATTCTCAGCTAGAGCGTCTTCTGTGTGGAGGCATATGTGAATGGGGCGTGCCTTCGTTGAAGGTTGTGTGTCAGGGCTGGTAACCCGGTACGTAAAAATCCACTACCAATCATTAGCGGACCAGAGTTCCGCTGTGGCAACCCCTAACCGGGAAAAGCTGAAAGACACAAACATTATGCATTAGCAGTACTGTGAAGAAAACATATCTCTGAATATTGAACAGTAAATCAACATGTTTTGTCTGTTCTGGAAAATGCAATGGATTTTTGTATTATCCAAAAGAACTTCTTGGATATTTACAAAATGAATACTATTTCTTAATTTATTTGTTGCACATCCACCAAGAACAGTACAGAGAGTATTCTGACTTTTAAAAGGTATAATTCTTACATACTGCATTGCTGACTCAGGAAAGAAAATTATTAACATATGAGTTAGGTGTTTATACAGTGTAATTTTAGTAAGACATTTTGACTGGCATACATATAGGACATCTAATATAAAGCTATATAAAGGAGCAATTGCAATAATTTGTAAATTTGGGGACAGCAGGCATAAGCATTGACTATGAACCCATTACAAAAATAAAGGAAACAGCTCTCTTAGTGTTTACTGAAAGTTTAATCTGATGTTATTTTCATTCATTCCTCAACAACTGGGTTCAGATCCAATCCTCAGATTTGACTTGGCCGCTTCTTCCAGATCCTGGAATACTTGAACTCTCAATCTCCTCCCTGTACCCATTATGCTCTAGCCACCTAAGATTCCTCAGGTCTTGTTTGCCGCCATTGTGATAAGATGTAGATTGCAAGCTCTCAAGCTATGGGCGTAACTGTCAAATAGTTGTCGCCAGTCAGTAAGTTTAAAGTTGTCTATTTTCTCTTTAAATATCCTAAATATCCCTTCCATTTCCTAGTTACTACTTGATCCTCCCTTACCAGTTCAACACGTCAGATAAGCTGTCCATCTTTAAGAAATGTGTAGTATGTGAGCATAAAATCCCAAATTCGGATGCGCACACACAGAGTGTATAAATACCTAGAAGTTGAGTGTGAGATATGCAAGGGGTTCAACTCCCAAGCTATTACAGACAGGAAGAACAAATTGATTCTTGGGGCTTGCTTCCCTGTAAACATTCTTCTACAGCTGCTGGAGCTCAACCCTTCAAGAGACAAGAGAAGAAGGGTGACACTGTGGCCAAAGAGTCTCATAAGAGATCCCTGGATCGTCCTTCTGCTTTGACTTTGACTTCAGCTCCATCTTAGGAGCCTCCGACTAAACTTGCAAGAAAATGAGATCCAGTTGTGTCAGATCCAAAGTTACAATCCATAAGATCCCCCCCGGATCCATTCTCCACCTTTGATCTCAAAGCCAGTCACATTCAGGCTCCCTTCACCTTTTCTTGAACAGCATTCCAGATGTCATTCAAGGCCTTTTTCTACTGCTTCTTCTCTTTGTTCATCCAGGAGCCTATCTGAGACAGATATGGATAGGATGATGAGGAAGATCCTCAGGATGTAGAAACAAATGGGAGTCTTTTGGGCTCTAACCTCATCGGGTCCAAAGACCCTCCATAGAGGCACACCACCTATTATAGCTCCTTCTCTGATCCGTGCTTTGTTTTCAGAGCTGTGGGATCTGAAAGCCTTGAGTCATCTTCCTCAGATCCAAAGATATTGGCTTCTTTGACTCCAATGGTTTCCCTGAGCTGTCCAGCCCAAAGGACCTTGGAGCTAGATGACTCTCAGAGCTGAATCATTGCAGCAGACACCATTGTGTTGGATTCACCTCCAGAGTTCTTGGCGCCGTCTCTTCCCCTTGTTGCATCAGCATTAGATAGGTCATCTCTGACTCCCTCCTCTGGTGGTTTGCCTGTGGGACAGTGGGATCTGACGATCTGCAGGCCTGCTTTATCAGATCCCTTAGTGTCTGCTTCTCCCAGGCACTCTTCTTTCAGGGTAAAGGAGAGAGTATTCTCTATACCTAGAGTTCAGACAACTCTGTCCACTTTGGATCTGTCTTCCCTGTCTCACTTGATTTTGCATCCAGAGCCTCATTCTTCCATTCCACCTGGACAGCCAGCCAGAACCAGTCTCCAAACCACCCAGCAGGTTATCGTTATCTCTTCAGATACCTCCCAGGAGTATCCCACCGAGGAGTTACCTCGGAAGAGAAAGTGCAAAAGGAGGCAATTAGACTCTCCACAAGAAACTCAGTCACTGAAGACACTGGTTTTGATGAGGGGGGAAGGGTCCCCCAGATCACCACCCAATGATGTCTCATTTGGAAATATCTTAGAGCTCCTCAAACAAAGGGGTGGTTGATCCCCCAATAACTCTTCCCAAGAGGAATCAGTGTTTCTGGAAGCCTTTTGGTCTGGCCTACCTACCTCCTGGGTGACTCCATCCACCAATGAGCTCATAGATGTAGTCTCTTGACAAGCGTGGAGTTGAGCCTATACCCAAGAGTCCTTGCACCACCTAAAGATCAACCACACTGAAGTAAAGGAGTACTTGTTGATGCCATGATCAGTGTAGTGGCCACCACAAAGGAATTGGCATAACAGAGTTCCTCTGTCCCCCCAACAGTGAATGTGGGTCATTGGACAGATTTGGGAAGCATGCTTATACTTCAGCAACCTTCACTCTTAGGTCATTGAATTATTTGACACATTTCACAAGGCTTCAAAGAGATTTGATTAAGGAGTTTACCAAATCTCTCTCTCTCTCTGGGACCATATCTTTTGAGGAAGGGAGTGCCATCTCCTCACAGTTGGCTATCCTTCAGTCTATTTCTAATTTATCCAGGAGGCTTATCTCTCATGCTGCTAAAGGTACCTCACGGGCATCGGGATTAGGCATTTCCATTAGGAGACTTGTCTGGATGCACTTGCATGATTTTGTGGAACCCTTCAAATCATCTTTCATTAATGCACCCTTTGACAGAACCTCATTGCTTGGCCCCAAAGTGAAAGACGCATCCTCTAGGTGCAAACATGAAGGGAAAACCCTGTCTGCTGTAGGCATATTATTTTCTACTCCTCAACAGCCCTTTTCTAGAAACCAACAGGGTGGTAGAAAAATGTGGTTCAAGAAATCCCAGGGTCCCTTTCAAGATAAACATGGAGAGAGCTCCCCCAGGGACACAGGAGGAAATTCAAATGGAAGATGCTTCCGCCATGGCATAGATAGTCCACAAAATCAGGGTTCTAGAGATTCTTTCTCAGACAGATTCTGTCAGCGCTTCTGAATGGAGGCCCAAATGTCCATCTCTGGAGGCAGTCAGAGGTCATCTATTCTGCATCATAGAGCCTTACTAGAAATCACAAAAGATTCATGGGTGCGGAGGATAATATCCAGAGGTTATATCATACCATTTTCCCATTCCCCTCCATCAGTTTCACAAAAAATCCCTGATGTTCCACCCAGTCAGAGGGAAGCATCAGCACTAGAAATAAAAAAGCTGCTAGAAAAAAAGAGTCATACAAGAGGTTCCCCAGACCAGAGAGAGTCCAGAACTTATTCAAGATTCTTTTTAGTGCCAAAAAAGATGGGGGACCTGAGACCAATTTTGGATCTCAGCAAATTAAATCAATCAGTTCAGTATACAAAGTTCTGGATAGTCAGGGTTCAGTCCATTCTGCTGTTTCTGAACAAGGACAACTGGATGTGCTCGATAGATCTTCAGGATGTGTACTATCACATCAAAATGAACATGTGATCCAGAAGATATCTATGTTTCTGGTTGTGAGTCAGTCATTACCAGTTCACAACACTGCCCTTTGGTCTCACCACAGGCCCCAGGATGTCTACCAAGTGCATGGCAGCTGTAGAAGTTCACCTGAGACTGCTGGGATTTTGAGTGTTTCCATATCTGGACAACTGGCTCCTGACTGATTCAACCAGACATCAAGTAATTTAAGCAAGGGACTACTTACTCCAGCTGTGCTCACTCTGGGGCTATCTGTCAATTACAACAAATCTGAACTCAATCCAACTCAAACTTTGGAATTCAGTGGTGCTCATTTCAGTACAGCCAGTCTAATAACTTCTCTCTCTCTGTCTCATATTCATACCATTCAATTCCAAGTCAAAAAGATTATTCAGAATTCTTTTCTTCCACCATGCTTGAAACCCCAAGCCTTGGGATCCAGCTGGGCTATCACAATTCTCATGGGCAATGTGTTGGTGGTCTGGTACAGTAACAGACAAGGGGGAACCAGATCTTACCCTCTTTGTCAAGAAGCTATGATAGTATAGCAATGGGCGATATCCTCCAGTCACTTTTTGATAGCAACACACACCTGGGGAAATCCAAAGTGATTACAGACAAGTTAAGCAAGTCCATTCTGATGCCTAATGAGTGGCCTCTCAATTTCAGTGTGGCGGAGATGATTTTTGGTTGATGGGGCCAAACATACTGTGACCTTTTCACATCTCCCCTCAACAACAAGTGCAATAGGTTCTTTGCCCTGATCCCACCAGTGGAGGAGTCCCTGAGGGATGCTCTACTTCATGCTTCGTCCTCTGGTCTCCTTTATGCTTACTCCCCCATTACCCCTCATTCCGAATTTTTTCCAGAAAGCATCTCGATTGAAGAGCACAGTTATCCTCATTGCCCCTTACTGGCCTCATCAGATGTGGTTTCCCTTTTTGGCCTCATCTTCTACATCTGCCCTGGACTCTGGATCCAACTACAGACCTCCAGCCTCAACCAACAGGCATGACTCATCTAAACATTTCAGGCCTCAGGTTGACCACATGGTTTCTGCATTTCTGTTGATTGCTAGTCAGCCCAGACTCTCCTCTCCCAACTGTCATATTCTGTTTTCTTCCCATAAAGCTTCCATTAGAAAAATGTACAAAAATAAATTGAAAAAATGTTTTTTGGGCACTTAGAAAGAATGTAGACCCTTTTATGCACCAATTTCAAAGGTTCTTGACTTTTTTATAATTTTTAATAAGCGTGCTAGCTCCTCAGCTATCAAAGTACAATTATCAGCCATTTCCAACTTTCATATAGCAGTAAATAATTGTACTTTAGCTTCCGCCAAGCTTTGTAAAGCCTTTCTCAGAGGAACCTACTTACTTAAACGTCTTTTAAATTATCCTACTCCTCCTTGGGATTTAAATATTTTTCTTCAGGCCTTGACTCAACCCTCTTTTGAACCATCAGCTAAGTCTTATCTGAAGTTTTTGACCTGGAAAACTATTTTCCTAGCTGCTATCACTTCTGCCAGAAGAGTGTCTGAACTTCACTTCTAAAGCTCCTTATTTAATTTTTCACAAGGATAGGGTTTCTTTATGGACCAATCCTTCCTTTTTACCAAAGGTGGTGTCAGAGTCTAATATTAATGCGGTCGTCAATCTCCCAGTCTTCTTTCCTAACTTTTCAAACAAAGGAGAATATATGTTACATATTTTGGATGTCCACAGACAGTTACGATTCTACTCTCGCAAAACCAAAAATTTGAGAAAATCTGAACCATTGTCTGTTTCCTTTTCTGATTCAAAATTAGGCAAAGCAGTATCAAAAATGACTTTGGACAAATGGTTGACTGATTGTATTAGCTTTGTTTATGAGAAAATGGGTTTGCCTTTGCCAAAGCTTCTAAAAGCCTATTCCATAAGGTCTATGGCAACTTCATCAGCCTTTTTGTCTAGAACATCCTTGGATGATATTTGTACAGCTGTACCTTGGGCTAATCCTCATAGCTTTATTGCTCATTACAAATTGGATCTGGTCTCTAGGGAACAAGCAACTTTTGGCTCAGCTGTGCTTTGGAATATCCTTCCTTAGAGTCCTTCCAGGATTTAGGTAGCTGGGGACTCTGTCACAATCATTAAGGAAAGAATGAAAATGACAACAGCAGATAAAAAGTTATGTATTTACCATAACATTCCATCTGTTTTGTCCATTTTTATTCTTCCTTAACTTCCCACCCACCTACCCCCTCCTTGTTTACCTCCTGGATAGATCGAAGACTATTGGAGGAACCTCTGTTTCTTGTTTAAGCTCCAGCTTCCATTCTTTTCTTAATTTCCACTGCTCTATAAATCTATGAGCAGCAAACTAGATCTGAGGTATGTTAGGTGGCTGTGGAATAATGTGTAAAGGGAGGAATTTGAGTATTTTACAGTCTGAAGGAATGGCTAAGTCAGATCCAAAGTTTGGATCCAAACCCAATTGCTGGAGAAGAATGAAAATGGACAACACAGATGGAACGCTATGGTGAGTACATAACATTTTTTTCATCCCCGTTTGGTACAGAGTTAAAATCAACTTGTAACTGATTTTCTTCAAAAAGAAAGGATGTTCCAAACCTAGGAAAATATTGTCTCCATATAAAGTAATTTCTAAAGATGGAATTCCTTGGAAAATATCTGTAATTATATGCCACTAATCCTGAGAAGATTATGCGAAAGTTTCTGGAAGTGGTATAACAGCAGAATGCTTAAATCTTTTAGTGAGAGTACCTGTAATCAAATATGGATGAAAGATGTTTGCTGGTAGTTTAGAAAAAAACAGATGTGGCCATACAAAGGAAGGAGAGAAAGATAAGTGAATAGCATGAGAGTTCAGACCAGATTTTAAAACTGATTGTGAATTGTCTTGAAGAGATAGCCCCAACATTCCTGATGTAGAAGGTGGGACAGAAATCTCATTGCAAAGAGTAAAAAAATATTCTTGAAATATTTGGTCTACTGCTAACATTTCTAATAAGTCACTATGTTATTTTTTTTTTGTCACTGTGCTGATTTTGATCAATAAGGTTGTTTCAGGCTGCAAACATTTTTGAGCTAAGTTTAACAATGCCTTAATAAAGTTATAAAATAATTTTGGCTGAAAGTGTGGTACTGCTTGGTTGTTAGAGAACTAGTTAGATTCACCTTCTTTCACTTTCATCCAGTGATTTTTTTTTAGGAAAAAGTTAAAATCATCGTCAAACGGGTTAATGGACATTTTTCATTTATGCCAGGCCTTATCACTTACTTTGCTTTCTTTAAGTATTTCTGTAGTTATTCAAGGACAATATTTTCCCCTAACTCTTTTTCTAATGACCAGATAAACTTTAGCCAAGATAGTGAAGCATAAATATCTAAACTTTGGATGGGTCTTCTGGCTGGTAAAGTAACTGTTCCTGTTGTCAGGTTAAGCTTAATGCCCATTGTAACAAGCTGGGATAGGTTGTTAAGAGAAAGAAAACTATTTAATTGAAATGTATTAGCTGCAAGAAAATTAGTATTAAAACTAATAGTATTATTACTGTTACCAAATGGAGGATTACGTTTTGCAGGCTAAAACATTAAAGTCTCCCACATGCAATAGACAAACAACATCATTTGTAGAAACTGAAAAGGGTTACATGGAAATCTGGGAGTTTTCAGTGGTCATGGAACCGTTATGGTTTAATGAAAACATCAGAAGGACTAGCCATGAACTGTTAATGAATGTAAGACAATATCAAAACTATATGCAAGAAATGGTGCAAACAACTTTTTTAGTTTAATGGAGAGTCCTTCCTACAGAAAGGGATTACAGTTCTGAAGGCCTTGTTTGCCATTAGCTATGCAGATTAGTTCATGAATGTGTTTGAGGAGTATGTGAACATGTATTTTACATTTGGTAAATTGTTTTGCATTAGATACATAGTCAACCTGTTATTTAAACAATTTTTGAGCAACTTAATCATAACTAATTTGTCATACAGTTTTCTGTACAGCATGATAAAGAAATGAGTAGTGTTTCAGATGCCTGAATGCTTGGACAGCATACTATTGAGATCAGGGCTATTCTTTAGAAAATAAGTGCACCAGCAATAATTTGATTTATTTTGCTTAGGAACAACTTACTGCTGTTAATACAAGATCTCCATTATGGAGTGTTATATATTAAAACAACTGCTCTGCTTAGGAAGCTTGTAGCCATTAGTTTGTATTTCAGGCAGAAGATGCTTCAAATAATTTATGGCAATGATATCTCAGAAAATTGTACAGTAGGGTTGAAGCAATACACAGGGAGATACAACTTGTAAGAGATATAAAGGAATGTGTACTGAAGGAAGAAGGAGTGCAAGCAAGAGAATGAGTTAAATGGGTGGAAAATATATTTCTAGTTCATAGGTTAATAGGTTCATAGGTGTGTACTAAGCCAACAGCCCTGGTGCCTTTACAAGCTTAGCCCATAGAAATGCCCTGGCATCATGCCGCCATTAGTTCCCAGTGCCTCTAGAGCCACTGGAGTGATCCCCGGGGTGAACTTGCTATTTCCCATCCACTCATCAAGATTTCTCTTGAAAAGTGCCAGTGAGATGCTCTGCTTGACATGTATGGAAGTCTATTCCAGAGCATGGGCAGTCTCTGGGTTATGAACCTGTCCCTCCAGCATGTTCTCTTGATTGTGGTAATGAGGTTGAGGTGGATCAGACATGGCTTTGTAAGTCAAGCAGAGATCGGCAGATTGCCTCTTAATAGACGATATGAGACAGAGAAAAGCTGGAGTTTTTTTTAGTCTGTCCATGTAGGACATGTACTTAAGGTCTAGGATCCTCTTTGTGAGGTACTTTTGTGGCCTTTCCAGCTGTTGCAGGTGTTTAATGAGGTACATGCCAAATGGGGCATTATATTCGATGATTGGTCTAATGAGGGAAGAGTAGAGAGAGAGATGACGACCACTTTCTTCTTGGATACAAAACCCTTGGTAATGAGATTTATTTATTTATTTATTTTATTTTTATTTTAGTTTACATTGTTGACCGGGATAGTCCGACTGGTACATGTCCATTTTCAGCAGAGGCCCAGGGAGAAAAGCTCCAAGGTGCAAACAATAATATTGCATAATTCTTGTTAAACAAAGTTTACAGGTTCTGTTCAGCTATACAGGTAATACAGTCACACAAAGATTAAGATTACACAAGGCTGTGTGCCACATAGAAGGACTTTCTGACCACTGTGGCAATGTAGTGGTCGAAGGAGAGGTTGCTGTCAACCTGTGTCCCCAGATCTCTTATAATGCCTTCAGTGTTCAGTGGGCTACCAACAATGTGGTAATTAGTGGGAAATGAGTTTTTCCCAAAGGCAATGATGACGCATTTTTTGACATTAAGCTTAAGGCCATGGTTTCGACACCAAGTCGCTGGTCTCAGTGAGGCCTTTCGGTAGGATGTCTACATCACTTGGGGAGTTAATAATGGCTCCCAGCTTGCAGTCGTCAGTGAACTTGGTCAACCAGAGTCCCTTCATGTTGGCCTGGACTTCTGAAAAGCAGATGCCAAACAGGAGAGGACCCAGGACTGATCCCTGTGGGACTCCACTTGTGACTGGTTGGCAGTCTGACTTGGAGTCTGTCTGCTACTTTCACACTGTGGGTTCTATCTGTGAGCCAATTTGCAACCCACCTAGTGATATAGGAGTTGATGCCTAGTTTGGAGAGTCTATCAATAATTCCTGAGTGGGGAATGGTATCAAAGGCCTTAGCCAGATCGAGGTAGGCTGTATGAACTGCCTTGCCCTCATCCACAGCTCTGGTGACTGACTCAAAGAAGTCAACCAGGTTGAGCAGGCATGATCTACCCTTTACAAAAAACAAATTCCGTGGGATCCGGAGTTTGGAGATTACCTATATCCTTGTTAATTAGGTCCATGATGATGCGCTCTATAGCCTTACATATCAGACTCATCAGGCTAATGGGGTGATAATTCCCAGGGTTTGAAATTTCTCCCCCTTTATGGAGAGGGATGACTGTAGCAGTGCGCCATTCTGTAGGGATAAAGCCTGAGGTGAAGCTGTGATTGAACAGGGCACACAGGTGCGGTGCCATTTCACTTTGTATTTCATGTAGAACACAGGCAGGGATATTGTCAGGTCATATGGAAGCTGTATCCTTGGCCTTGGATGATGCAGCTTTAACCTGTGCTGGGTGCGGGCATTCTTCCGGTATTGTGATTGGTCCTTTGGGGGGGGTAAAGTTGGCACTGAATCTGTCAGCCAGTATGTTTACAATATCTGTTGGCTCAGCATAGAAGTACCATTGTGCAATAACTCAGAGCAAATCTGGGTATTGCCATGAAGATTCTTGATAACTATAGAAGGCTTTGTGGTTGCTTTTAGTGTCTGCCACAGTTCTGCTTTCACAACTGGCTTTAAGGGTTTTGATGAGAGATCTCATCTTTTTATTGAGGCTAATAAGGGAGTTTTTCCAGTCTTGGGACTTCACCTTTTTCTGCAACAGTTTCTTCCTTCTGTTGTAGAGTTTGTTTATGGCAGGGGACCACCAGATTGGCTTCCTTTTTTTGGAGGAGAGCGTCTTGGTTCTGTTGGGTATGGCTAGTTCCATGCATTTATGTCCATGTTCGTACAGTGCAGTCCTGGATTAGAAGATAAGAAATGACCACACTGAGATTTTCTGTAAGAACTGGCACATAATACTGAATGAACTAGTGTTTTAGAAATATATTTCTGAGGTAGTTATGGTATTCTTCAAAACTTAGAAAATTTTTGCTAATTATTTAGTAAGGAGTCATTTGGCCCACAAAATGATGCTACCTAACTTCCCTCATTTCCCCATGGGACGTGTAAGTGCCAAAGATACAGTATTTGTAGACATGTGAATTCAGAGCAAAGTTAGTCTCTGAATGGTCAGTTACATAAGACAAATGTCATTGTGTTACGGAGAGTGTAGTATGTATTCATGTTGCTTGTAGTGGTCAAAATAAACTAATTCCTAAGGAATCAGTATTGGTGAAACATAGAACCATTATGTATTTCCTTCAGCAGTGTCTCTGTGGTTCTTCTTGGTTTTAGGAACAGTGGGTAGTCTGTATACATGGTCACCTGTAGGCACAGGAAATCCTTTGTAAGGTCATTGATAAATTGGCTAAAGATGGCTGTTCCCATAACTGACTCCATGGCACTCCCATGTTAATACCATCCACATCAGCTGAGAGCTATTACTTCAACGATATGTTAAATAGTTTTGTGTACACTGGGACATTTCTAAAATCAAGTTTTTTAAGTTTGCTCCTTGGTATAGAGGTGTATGTTAACTGAGCATCCTTATCATGTAAATCAGTGATAGAGGGTGAAGATGGGCAAACTTAGTTTTCCTCAGGCTGTCAAGTGTGTGTGTGTGTGTGTGTGTGTGTGTGTGTGTGTGTGTGTGTGTCTTTCGGCTTTTCCCGGTTAGGGGTCGCCACAGCAGAACTCCGGTCCGCTAATGATTGGCAGTTGATTTTTACGTACCGGCTTGCCAGGCCTGATGCAACAACCTTCAATAAAGGTACGCCCATTCATGCATGTCTCCACGCAGAAGACGCTCTAGCTGAGAATCGAACCAGACAGCGTCTTACTGTGAGGCGACAACGCTACCACAGCACCACCACCGCGGGTTAATTTTCACAATCTTAAGTACATATGCACTGCTCATTTAGTTGACTCGCTGAACTTTTAATACTTGGAAACTGGAGTGAAATTTAAAGGACATACTGTTGAAATTACTGGCAAAGTGATTTAGGCAACGTTAAGCTATAGGTTATCAAATCTTCTCACATATGATGATAGAACATCTATAGTTGTTGATGCCCCAGTACTCAAAAGAGAATATGACCTGTGTGTAGTAGGCATCGGTTCTCCCTCTAGCATATTCAAGGAATATAGAATAAGACCTGCTGACCCGTGCCTTAGTCAGGAAGCAGGAAGTAGCAATGCCTAACTTTGTAGAAAAGGAAATCACTGCCAATTCCAGCAAAGAGAAGCTTTGTTGTAGCTTACCTTACATTTAAGCTTCTCAAGCAGGAGTGCTTGTCTTCCCTAAGACAAGAAGTTGCAAATCAGGACTCACACTATTACCTTCTCATATGACCAGGGATCGCTACCACTTATGAGATCTACTTTTGAGAGCTGGCTGTAGGAGAAAGAACTTTTACTAAAATACTAGGAAAACAACAATATCTTGGTGGTTTTCCTAGTGTAATTTCGTGGTTGTGATACTTTTACTAAAATACTGCTTGAATCCTGCAACATGATCCCTTCAGATGTTACAAGCAAACTGCTGTTATTTCTTGAGCCACTGCTCTTTCTGCATAAATGATTATTGGTTACATTGCAGTGCAATAACTGTTAAACTTGTGCTCATGTGGTCTGCTTTAAACATGTTGCTTTTGTGAATACTGCCACTGTATTGTGTTGACCTGAAAGATGACTAATCTACCTTGAACTCTGCTACCAGAATTGACTTGAACAACAATCTCACAACATTTATTTATTTATTTAACATTTGTTTACTGGAAAAGTCCGACTTGGAATGAGCCAAATTTTCAGCAGGGGCCATGGAGAAATGCTCCAGATGCATAACTTTTTAATATGGGAGGAAACTGGAGCACCCAGAGGAAACCCACACAAATGCAGGGAGAACATGTAGACTCTGCACAGAAGGAACCCCTAGCCGAGAATCGAACCGATGAACCTCTTGCTGAGAGGTGACAATGCAAACTGCTGCACCACTGCGCCATCCTCTGGGACATCTGGGAAGTAATCATTTTATTTATTTTTTACATTACACTGTGCTAGGCTAGATTCAAAAATCCTTTTTTGTGCTGTGATAAGTTTGCATTTCAAACTGTCTTGCTCCATCCTGCTGACAGAAGCAGCTAGAGCTGTTGTTTTGGTATGAATTGCAGTTGGTCACATGGAAGTATTCGTTTTAATTTGAATGCATACTCCTATGACCTGCAATGAACTTGCCGTGTCAGTAGTTAGTGCCACTCTATTGTGTTGGCCTGTGCTACAATCAACCTGCCTTAACCTCTGCTGCTGGCTTTTTCTTGAAAATCAGTCCCAAAACATCTGGGCAGAACTACTCAGTGCAGCAGGCATGCAGAACATACAGTACAGTTCAAGAGTGCATGCAACAGTAGTAAGTACTCATCTTGGTAACTGTCCTAATCTTCTCAACCCCATTCCTTCGACTAGTGTACCCTAGTGCTTGCGTGTACCTGTTTGTATCTTGTTACATGTCATGGCAATCTGTGGCATCTTTGGTCCATTAGTGACACTAGATTATGCATCACAA
This sequence comes from Protopterus annectens, assembly GCF_019279795.1. Classification (NCBI taxonomy): domain Eukaryota; kingdom Metazoa; phylum Chordata; order Ceratodontiformes; family Protopteridae; genus Protopterus; species Protopterus annectens. Next base: position 711,456,120 of record NC_056748.1, on the reverse strand, counting down.
ATTGTCATTCCTGCTAGCATATTTTTAATTGTGGCTAATTGTTTACTGCTTGCTAAACTGAAAACATTCATTGTCCCTTTCTTTACTGCCCTCTTGTTTTACATCCTTGCTGTGATAGTATTGCACACCTGGCTGTATTACTTCTACTTTTCTGCACTATGTTTATAACAGTAGCGTCCGAGCCTATTGTGACACCAATGCCTACAAAAATACCTAGCACTTCCTGTAGTTTTGCCTATCATACCATCCATCTCATACAATCTTATGCATTTTGTCTATTGTATTAACCTCCATACTGACTCTTAGAGACAGCTGCATCTACGGTTTCTGGATTACTGACATGTGACATCTCTTCCTACTGCTTAGTAGTACACGAATATAGTGGTACCTCACTGATCACCACAATGTAATATTCCTGCCTGCAGCTTAGGGCAGTGAAACTATTACTTTGTTGAATATTGCTTGGTTTATTGTGCAGCAAAAGATCCTAATAATACTGTACTGCATTCTGCTATAAACTATTAGGCTGTACTCGATTGGACAGCACTGAGCTAAGTTGAGTAGCACAGAACTGTACATTATCATATCATACTGTATTGAGCTTATGCTATATTGTAAAGTTTTGTGGTACTTTATAACTGTTTTCACAGTGTTTTCACACTGCTGCTTATTTGTATTGTATTATATTGCACTGTTTCTGAACTGTTTGCTCTGGTTTAGTGTCTATATTTATTTATTTTTATTTTATTTATTCCAGTTTGGTGACCAGGGAGGTCCACTGGGCTAAAGATCCCATTTTCACTGGAGGCCCAGGGAGAAAAGCTCCATAATACAATGTTACAAGACATAATGATCAAACAATTAAGAAGTACAAATAAAATACAAAGATAAAATTGATTTACATACAAAGGGTTGATTTTTTTAAACCATAGATAGAATGCATTCAAGTTGGTAGTCCTTCAATTAAGTAACATTGCACGTTAAAGAAAGAGTCCAGGAGGATGATAGGCAATTTGCATAGGGTTTATATTTATATATCATACAGCTTCCCATTTTATAGATAAAACAAGGGTCATCAAATTCCATAACATCACACAATGTATACCACATTGCATTTCTGGATCAACCATGGGTCCTCAGTCTTTCTCTACCCCATCAGTTGTCAGCTTTCTAGCAGTACATACCCTGAGTCAGTGTAAACTGTCATGTGTTTACTGACAACCTCTTGCTGTAGAAGAATTCCATGCACTACAAACTTATCACACAAACTGGACTGGTTAACAGTCCTCATACTAATACCATACCTGCAGTCTGCAAGAGAAACATAAAACCTTCCTGTAATAAGGTGCTCCAAAAATAACTTTCCAAACCACATCAGCTTAATTCACAAACCACAATGGTTCCTAGTAGTACAGTAGAATTCTGCACAGCAGCCAGACCTCAGCAGCATAGTAACACTCATTCTATATGACTTATAATTCCTTCCCACCACCCACCAGCACAAACAAGAGTCACAAGAGATACTTGGCCAAGCCCTTCGGGCTATAAGAGCAGTCTACTCACAATGGTAATGTACTTGTTATAAGTGATTCTACAGTTTGGCATACCAATGCACCTCTTGCAAAGCTGAGCAAAGAATGAATAACAGCCAGCTGCCTTTGAGGTGCTAGAATCTACCATATTACCAGGGCACTCAGGTCTCTTAAATAGAAGTATGAGTATGACATGGTAACTGTTCATGCATTTGTCTGGCAGTTGGTGGACAGATTAAGGTTGTGAGCTGCAGCTTCTGCAGCACAGGGTTTGATTCCCACAGTCCTCATTTGTCTACTGTGTGACTTCAAGCAAGTCACTTAACCAGGCATTGCTCCCAGGTCACCCCTGAAAAAGGACTGTGTCCAGTGGGCTTATCTGGTTAACAAATATTATTGTTATTATTATTATTATTATTATTATTGTTATTATGTGGGTGTGAATGACTTACAATTCTTCCTCCATAGACTGTATAAAGAGGCATGCACTGGAGCTCTCTGGGTTTGTTTCCAACCCAGAAATGAACTTGTTTTGAGCAGTAACCTACTATCAGTGAGAATAATACCAAAATATAAGCAAAAGATGATTGACTTTAGTATTTGGCTTAGTCACTTGTGTCATACTGAAGGAGCTGAATGTATGTCAACCTAGAGGAAAATGGAAGACAATACCACCTATTTCACCAAGGATGGCCACATACTGGTTAAAACATGTTCTACCCCATTGTGCTTTGTTTAGGCAGAGTCTGTCTACTCAGGCTATCAACCAAGTAAACAAGCAGAAAATATAAATAAACAGTAAAATAAGAACTGGAAAATGCCAAAAACCATAACACCAAGGGCAAATTTAATATGTGCATTTATTCTGGTACCTCGGCATTTCACTTTCAATAGAATATTGAAACATCATAAATCCCTCTCATTTATACTTCAAATGTTAATTGAAATCAGTTAATCACTTTATCTTTCACTACATCATCCAAAACAAATACAAACACAGATATTCAAGAACAACCTATACATTTCTCATAAATATTCAACAGTTTTAAATATAGTTACATAATTTTGGCACAACTTTGAATATAAATTTCATACAAAATCTCTATAGTCACACTCAAGAGACATTTCATCTAAACTTTGTATATTCACACACATTCATTACATTTGAAATCAATATGCATAAAGACTTACAAAGTCAAATTACTATCAATATTCATACCCCCTAGGTTGCAAGGTTCTAAAATTTATAATCATTCTACATTCAAGTTTATTTAATTCATCCTTAAAGCGTCCCCCGTGCTCCAAAAGTAGACGTGCCAGTACACTAAAAAACAACCTCCTTAGAGATCCCCCATGAATGGAAACAAAATGCTCTGCCACAGGGCTAAGACAATTATGTTTCCTTATATCCCCTAAGTGTCCCATCGCCCTAACTTTCACTTTTCACTTTGTTTGCCCTATGCTCTACACCCTTAGTCCAAGCATACTTGTTTTAATATTCCATTGAAGGTAAAATGCTGAGGTACCAGAATAAATTCATGTATTGAATTTGCCCTTGGTGTTATGTTTTTTGGAGTTTTCCAGTTCTTATTTTACTGTTTCTTTATATCAACCAAGTAAATACAAATTCAAATCTAGTAAATATCAGTGCAACACTGCTCAATGCTAGGAGCTTAAACAAGTAAATGTCCTTCTCTTCCTAAATCTGAAAAATGTGGCTATTTGTTTTGGAACTGGAATCTGTTCCAAAAACAGTGACAGCATTTCTTTCTTACTGCACTTTTCTGCCCACCACTTATTTAGATTTGCAAGTGTTGATAGAAGTAACATTGGTAGTGAAACGTCTGTTTTTCTCCAAAAGACTACCACTTCTAGACCAGTCAACCAAAATAATATCCTCCACCTCCTTCATACTTTAATACCAGGAAACAAGACTTCATACCATAACCTAGCCCACTACAGAACCCCATCCTTGACACCTACAGATGCAACATATATCTTAATAAACTAGAGTCACGCCCACTAACAGAAACAACATACTTCTAGGCGATTTTAACTACCCCTCCATAAACTGGCACACCTACACCTCTACAAATAAATAATGTAAATGCTTCCTTGTTAGCACAGACAATTAAGGCTATGAGCTGCTAATAAGCTTCTTACTTTAGCTCTGTGTTTGATTCCCTCAGCCTCCATTTGTCTAGTAAGTCACACAGTACTCAAGGGCAACTAGGAAATTGGTTTAGGCTCCTCAATGGTCCCTTGGACAGCATGTGTAGTAACTGTATGTGAACCTATGCATGTTAACAAGACTTAATGGCATGACAAATAGCTCTCTCAAAGAATTCCCCATTTGTGGAACAAACATCTGCTCTCCATAAAGAAATGCACATCCCTCACTATCTTCAAATCTGAAAAACTATAAACCATACCTCTCAACTGTCCAATTTTTGCCTCACATTGGTTTTCTGGTTTTCTGACAAATCACTAAGGACTAGTGTCACTAAATAAGACATATCTTTGGAATTTCAGACTTCATATCCTTCATAAAATGTATGTGAATATAAGCCTTGTTTTAAGTTTATAAGAACAATATTTAAAATTGGTCCCTATTTTTGTGCCTTTCTCCCCCCACTATTTTAGACTTTGTCCAGACTTCTTACACTAAGAGGTTGAGAGGTGTACTGTAAATTTATCACAGGTCTAGACCCCATCCCTAATGGACAGAGTAAGTAACTAGTAGCTGGGCGAACTACTGGCTAGAATTCAAAAGATTCAATTGGTGTGTTGCCTAGTAACAGTCTATGAAACTATGAACTGGATTACAGTAGATCTGAATCCAGAATGCTACTGATGTAAAGATACTAGCTAATCACTTGTGTAGCCAGTTGTGCACTCCTGTACTTGAATGAGACATTTGAATTACTTATTTATTTATTACTTTTGTTAACTGAGGTAGACACTGAGCCACACAGACCTTTATTCAGACTCAACCCAGGAGCACTGTCTGGATAAGTGACTTGCTCAGTCAGACATTAGGGAAATGGAGGCTGATGGGAATCTAACACTAGACTACAAAAATTAGCTTATATGACTATATGCATCTGTAGATGCCTTTGACCCAATAATCATTCCAAAACGTGAAGTTATATTCTGTCATTCTTTAGATTACCATGAATTTAACATGTTCGTACTGGTTGAAGGTCTGCACTATGTCATATAACTATCACTGCATACCTCAGTATGTTTGTAATCTCCTCAATGTATTGATAAATTACTGTATTGTGCAAATAGTGTGTTGTGCCTTTATTCATGTATTTAAGTTTTGAGTACATGAGATGAGGGCCATTTTTCAGATTCTAAAAGAGGACATCTCTATTTCATCAGGGTATTTTTTTGAGCCTAGGAAATAAAAAAAACTACTTTGGCACCATGAATACAAATGTCTGCATTTTCAAAATGATTTAGCATATTCTTATGAAAGTTTAAGGAAACATTATGGGTATAATTGGCTAATAATTCCAACTTGTTGTTGAAGATGATATAATGGTTAGAGTGTTTACCTCATACAACCAAAGTACAGGGTTTGATTCTCACCTTTAAAGGTAATTGGATAGACTTAAAGTTGCTCAAAAGGGCAGCTAGCCAAGTACTTACCTATGTACAGGGGGTGCCCTATGAACTTTAATAGTAATGAAAACAAGCAATTTTTTTTTATGATGGAAAAGCTATGTGCATTTGCATTTGCATGTAAATCCATTGGAAGGATAGTACCCAAGTGAAATTTCCAAAAACTTGTTTCCTGGAAAGGTTTCAAATATATTTTGCCCTGTTGTGAGACTGGGAGGCTAAAGTCCTTTAAATAGGGAATGCAGAAGGAGGCTTATCTCCCTGCAAAAAAAAAAAAAAAAAAAGAATGCTTTAGTGATTTCCCCAAATATTCGGTGAGTGATGTTCTCATAATTCGTCTTGTGTTATATGTGTAGGGGAAGTATACTCCACCAACTGGATGCTTTAATGACATTTTGTGTGCCAGAACACATAAACAATCACTTTTGTATAGAAATACATATTCTTTTAACTTGAAGCCACAACAATAATATTTGTTTTAATAGCTTTTGTATTTGCTCCTCTGAAAATAATTGGTAGCTAGATTTTTATTTTAAACTCACCACTCTATCAGTTTTGCAGTTTGTCAACTCAAATGGCCATTCTGGCTTGAGTCTGAAACTGCAAGTGTCAATATCTCAGTATTACCTCAAGGTATTCTTATAACAAGGATTAGACAACTAAATTAGAAGAGGAACCAAGAATGTGAGGACCAAATCAGGTTTATCATGAACCTCTTGTTACTGCAGCAAATCCTGGCCCTCTGGAGCACCTTCACTGTCAAGATGGAAAGAAGTGATTTGACTCGCTTAGGGGAAGCTTCATCATGAATGCTTCCTAGTCTGATGGCATGCAACAGTACAAGGACAGCTGGTCACCTGAAAGAGGCAAATAGATTCAGCTTTGATCTGCTCCCCTCACGAAACACTTCCTGCAGTACTGTCAAATGCATTATCCATGTGCGTTGAATCCTTTATGTTTTGCTGGCTCAAAGACATAAAGAGATAGAACCTTGACCAGAGGACCAGCAATTGGATGCTGAAGCTGTGTTAGGGACATTAATGATCTTTGGGGTGATGTGATGGAAATTTCTGCAGATGTGTGGTGGTAGAAGTGAGTGACCAGATCACACACATCTGTTTAGAGGGGTTAATGTTTAGGTGTGTACCTAAACATCCTTTTGGTAAACAAGTATTCATAGGTTCATTAGTTGTTATCAGGCTTGCAGTCCAGGGGACTATTGAGGAAGCTAGCCCAAATCCTCAGTTCCCCTCAAGCACTTTCTGGTTAAATGAATTGTTTAAGGTCACAAAGTAGGTAAATGAGAGCTGAGGGAATTAAACCCTGTACTATAGGAACTATAGCTCACAACACTCTGTACTGCCACACTTGGCTGATTCATACCATAGCACCAGATGTCCTATCTTCATCATCTAGCTAGCTTTAGTGAGACATAATCATCCACAACCGTTTCATCTGCCTTATTCAACAACCTAACTTGGACATAATCACCAGAAGACCTCAAGATTGGTGGTGGCCCAACCTGATAATAGATCTAAATTGAAGCTGGGGGAAGTTAAGCAGTTCTGAAAACAGAGAAAATAAAATAAGCAAAACGCACAGACTTAATAAAATACATTTATGCAATATACTTACCTACATTTTACATATCCCAACTTATTTTATTTTTGAGAACTGAGACACATTTAAAACATAGCCATTGTTCAACCACAAAAGTAGTGCAAACAACCCAGGTTCAGGAGCAAACCAGAAATGCTATGGCATCACAGAAGTACTTAGTCATTCATTGCAAGGCTGCCCTCCTTCACAGAGAATGAGGCAGTGAGATGGGCAGTAGATGTCTGAGTATCCACACACACACACACACACACACACACACACACGCACACTGGTTGCCGAATAAGCAACACCAGCTGCACATATCAAGAATGAGACCTTCTTCCATTAGCCTCCCAACTACTCAGAGATGCACCACATAAACAATTTTAGAACTCTTAATCACTTAGGTTCTCTCCTCCTAACCTCCAAACTTGGCTTCATTGCAAATGCTATGGTTTCTTAGTCCTTGGTCCCAAACTGTTGGAATCTCTCCCTGCCTTTCTTAAAGATCATTCCTGTTACACCTCTTTCTGATCATAACTAAAAGCTCATTACAAGACTGTTGGACAATGCAGTTGCTGTCTCTCCTTCTGGTCATACAACTTAATCTCTTCCTACCCTAAGTCTCTCCACATACATTACCATGACTTTACTTTTCATCTTTTCATTGTTCTTCTTTCAAACATGCCAACTCTGATATCCACTCTGTATATAATGCTTGTATATATTGTGCTTTGCCGGTCACACTGCATATAATGTCATTCATCTATTAAAGTTATATCTTCAAACCAACTCTGATATTCACTTTGTATATAGTTCATATACTGTATATTACATGGCATTATATGCAAAGTGAAATAAAAAATGCATCTATTATGTTTACTTCCAAGCTGAGACTGAAGTATATCCAATGGGATCAGTGCTCTAGCCAAGTTAACAAATTAAAAATAAATAAATAAATAAATAAATAAATAAATAACTTTCTATTACATCAACGTAATGATCATTACATGCAAACTCTAAAATGGGCAAGGCAGAAATCCAGAAACATATAGAGTACAGAATGAGTACTAACGCCTTACAGGCCACATACTAGTGACTGGGCCATCTCTGCAAGTGAATCCTAATTAAATGGGCAAGAGGTTCCCATAACATACAAAACATAGTACAGAGAATTCTGAAAATATTACTCTGTACAGAAACAAGAAACTTGAAGATGGCAATAACTGTAGGATAATAAAAAATATGCAATAAAAAGTGACTGCACTTACCGTCTCATTGTTACTTGTTCTCCTGCAAAACCTAGGGATAACACTGCAGCATTTGCTTTTATTCCATTCTGCACCACACCACACATAAAGAAAAACTTTCATGAATAATGATTTAACTTTGTTTTTCTTCTCTTCTGTTCCTTTTCCTTCCAAAGCACCATGGCAATGGATTTCTAAAGAAAATTATTTTAACAACTTTCTTTATTCAGTTGTTATTTTTTTTAAGACACAAAACTTAATGTAGATATATGTAAACATCATAATACAAAAACTGCTAGAACAGCATGGGACCTTTAACCTGATACTACTACATGGTAAGTTAACCATGCACCATCTCAATGTTAAAAAGATAGCATTAACTTTTCATCACAGAATAGTTGGTGGGCACTTGCACATTGCTCTTAAATGAATTATAGCATTATCATCATCTAATAAAATTAAGATTAAAAATAAAGAGTGCCCATAATACACGTCTAGAATAGTCATTCTCCTCTAACTTAATTATCTTAAAAGAAAAACTAGTTCTAAATGCACCATCTATCTTAAGAAAACCCACACATTTTCTAAATATTTGAGTATCTTCAACATCTATTTTAAGTCTGCTCTTTAACCTCATTACTGCGAGGAATCATAACACAAGCATTATCAAGTGAAATTAAATTAAACCATAGCTTTCAATATCTTATCTCTCAATAATCATAGACAAAGACCAATATAATCAAGGACAATACCCCAAATCAGTGGCACTTTAACCTTAGCTTACAAATGTCAGATAACTCTGATATAACTCACATCCTAACCAACCTAAGACTCACACAAATGATTCAAGAACTCTTTAGGTCTAACTACAAGTTAGACAATCACTCCCCTTTAGACTTGTTCATTACTAATATCTCAGACACATCTTCTAACGTCAAAATCCTATGACTTAGCTTTACTGACCACTGCCCCATTTTATTTTATCTGAGGTATTTCAAATCCAAACTCACTTTCTTCAAGCCAAGAATGAAACAAAACACAGCCATTCTACAAGATGAACTTGCCAAAATTTCTTGGGCAAATGTTATTGTTACTATAATCCCCAATACAGTCACACAAATAATAACAAGCTCTTGCACCTCCAAAACTAATATTTCCTTATAATCTCCAAATTACACAGCATGAACAGAAAACAATGGCTATCAAAGGAGCGTTTCTGTATAAACTGCAATTCAATATGGCAAAAATGAAAACAATAATTAGTGTCACTGAAATCAAAGATAAATTCATACAGTTAAGAAAGTTCACCAAAAAGCTACCCACAGGCAGAAATTCATCTTATTAAAATCTAAACAAAACTCCATAAGAAACAACCAAAACAATTTTGGAGCCAAGTTCAAAAGAAAAAAAAACTATAACACAATACCCAGCTCTTCTGGTCAACTAACCTCCCTAGATTGCCTTAAGAAATTCTCCTTCCTTCCTTTACCCAGTCTAAAATTTCCACACATTCATCCCCTCCTCACTAACTTTCTCTTACTCATATCTCTATTTCTATTCAAATAAATAAAGCTGAAAATTGGGGGAAATGTTTCCAGTGATCCCCTCCCAAACCTGATGACCTCTTACCCTGGTTTATTCAAAGAACACATTATAGCAGCTCTTCTTCATTTGTATCAACTTTGCCTCACCAATACTGTGATTCCCCACATATGGAAGCAAGTTGTAATTAAGCTCATCTCCAAAGTATCCAACCTACCAGCCATAAAAGACTTTCAAGTTATATCCATTTTCCCAAAATGAGAGGTAACATTTAAGAGACAATGACTCACCTAACTTACAATAAATGTCAAAATGCACTGCATTCTCACCCCATACCCACACAGCGTCTGGTCAAGATGGAGCACCATGACATCCCCACATACCTTTAGTGATATACTCTGCAATATGGACAAAGGCCTTCTAACAGGGGCAGTGATCATTGACCTAACCAAGGCCTTTGAATTGCTGACCATGAACTTCTAGCAGTTCTGTCGTATCACCATGAATTAGCACAGATGCTCTTCTCTGCTTCTCCAACTTCCTGTCTAACAGACTCCTCAAAGTCTAATTAGGCAGCTCTCCCTAAGATCAGTCTTGTCTGCACAAGTGTTCACTGTTCATCAATATGAATTTCAGAGATGATCAGAACTACTTTAATTTTAGAAAAAATAGTGGCTGAAGAAATAAAATCTTTATATGATCATCATTGCTTTAATGCAATAGTTAAAAACTGTCTGTAACCATGTCAACATAATTATTGATCTTGTCTGTATATTTTCTATGATTCCTACCTTTTAATACATTACACAACTGAAATAAAGTTTTGAATTGCAGCTGGTAATAAGGTATAGCTCTCATAGGTCTGACCTTTTTGAATATAGTAACTTGGGTGTTTTTGATTGATCTAATAACTGTACTAAGGTAGAGTCATATTTCCATTTGCAAACATTTTAATGACATACTTTTTAATAAGCAACACTTCTTTTATCTTTGAATAATGTTTGGGATTTGCTTATTATATAATACTTACTAATTAGATTTATCTTCTTCATTTGGCATTTTAGCCCAAATGGATTGAAAGTGTGCATTTACTATTTAAGTTGTATATGGGTGTCTTAATTTCATTAGAAGGCATTCTGTATTATGTATTTTGTTTATTTATATTGTTTATACATTTTGTTGTAATATTTTGACTGAATAAAGAAGTGAATGTGAATTTTCAAAAATAATAAATGAATAAATAACTGTTTTCAATCAAATGTTTAAGCCATTTTGCACTTGCTTTTCATTGCAGTTTCCTATTACAATAATATTCTTCCCATTTTGCTGCATCTGAGTTTTTTATGGTATTATAATGTCTTCTATCCAATGGTTCTCATTAAGGTAATGTTACCTAAACTACTGGTTCAATATTGTATAGTGTATACTTTCACTATGTACTGTTTCTGTGTACCTTTGGCCCAGGTCCATACCTCTCAATCTGGAAACATCAAAAACCTGGGCAAAGCCACAAGAAAAGTAGGTACAACTGGCCAAAAATCTATACACTAATTAAAATAAAAATTGCATATATTATTATGTAACCCCACCCACTCCAATGGAATTGTGGGATACCAGTATTCAAACACAACTTGAAGAACAGACAAAATATTAAACACAAAATATAACCAGAATAGTGTTTTATTTAAACATTTGAACATGTATCAAACTTTGAACTTGTATAAAACTAAAATACAATTGTCTTTCATAAAATTAAAATTAACTGCATTGAATTGAGAAAGATGTTGAAAGCTGACAAGCAACAGCAGACCCCATGTAGAAAATCAAAAAAAGGGGGGGGGGGTGATGATGATTTAATTCAAGTCAAGTTTGCTTTGCACTAGTTAGCCAACAGGTTCATAGTTACTAGATATTTCCTTCAAAGGAGGACATTCTGAGGACTGCAGCATCCACCTCCTTTAAAAGTACAACACAGTACAGTATCAGCAATCCATCTACACACTGTGGGAGAATGCAAGTAGTCTAGGCATAAGCAGCACTAAACCTCTCTTCCCCTGAAGGTCTCAGCTCCTTGTAAAATCCACTCGACACTCAACTATATCTCTCAACTTTGCAGCACAAGAAATCTGGAAAAAGTCAAAATTCATTGGGGGAGGGCAAAAGCCCAAAAACCATGGACACATTTTAAACATTGCTTGTATAATCTTGGAAAGTCGCCAGAATAAAATGTTTTGTGTTACTATGCATTTCTTGAAAGATAGGAAGACTGAAACTTAAATGGCTATCATTTAGTCAATTAAGTTCTCATTGATTTGCTAGAAAACCACAAATTTTAAGAGGAACAGACCAATAATATGAACCAAACATTCCAGACATTGAATCACAAGTGGTGGTATGGGTAGGAAATTCAGGCTCTTGCTCCTTGTACCTGAAGTACAGAGTTTGAGCCTGAGTAACACTAACCACCAGGTATACTTAACTGGGACATTTTAGACACACACACACACACACACTTTTAACTGGGGCATTTTACACACACACACAACTTGGGCATTTTACACACACACACACACACACACACACACACACACACACACACACACACACACAAAACTGGGGCATTTTACACGCACACACTTAACTGGGGCATTTTACACACACACCTTTCTTTGGACTTACAGTAAAACACACACACACACACACACACACACACACACACACACACAAAACGTTTTTTGAACTTACAGAACACACACCTTTCTTCGGATGTACAGCAAAACACACACACCTACCTTTCTACAGGTCTATATCACATTATCGAAATTCCAAAATGTCGAACACCATAAGCTCGACCTTGGAATCTTGAAATGTGATATACTCAAATGCTCAGAACAGCTAATGTTTTCCAAGGGGAAAAATTGCTGTTCCAGGAATACACACACACAGCACGAACACACCAAAATACATAATCCACACATACACATTTCACAGAACCCTACACTAAACCGTACATACACTACTAGCTATCCACTTACCTTAACCCAACCCTAACCCTAACTAATGCACACTCACCTTACCCGCTCCCTAACCCTAAGGTCCCTAACTAATGCACACTCACTTTACCCACTCCCTGACCCTAAGGTCCCTAACTATCGCACACTCAACTTACCCGCTCCCTAACCCTAAGGTCCCTAACTATCACAGACTCACCTTACCCGCTCCTTAACCCTAAGGTCTCTAACTATTGCACACTCACCTTACCCACCCCCTATCCCTAAGATCCCTAACTATCGCACACTCACCTTACCTCGGTCCGTTCTCACACTTACCTTAACCTGGTCTGTCACCTTCGCACCACAGTCAAGGAAATAGCGAAGTGCAGAAACAGCCCATCGAATACTTTCCCTAGGAAAATATTTGGTCTTCTGCAGCTTCACTATTTCAGGCCTTCACTGAATAGGGGTCGATATTATAACATTTGAAGTTTTAATACTTCGATGTTATAATATAGCCCTCCTTTCTACGGACTTACAGCAAAACACCAGATAACTCTGAAAAGACTTACAGCAAAACACCAGATAATCCTTAATACAGTGACTTCTTCAGTAGCAAAACTATATCATATAACATACCACACAACTACTGAATACTGAATAGAATGGCTGGAATTGCTATATCAGATAAAATACAAGCTCCCCACTCCCCTTAAGAGAGTACTACATACACATGTTTTCAGCCAGAATTCAACGGACTTACAGCAAAACTATAAACTATATCAGCATTGAAAAACTTCTCCAAAGCTGACTTTGGGCTCCTAAAAATAGAGGTGGCTAACTTAACATCACCCATGTCAATGGAAAATAGATGCATGACTTCCAAATCATGCACCAATCCACTGTACGAACATGTACATAAATGCATGGAACTAGCTAAAGTCAACAGAACTAAGACGCTCTCCTCCAAGAAAAAGAAGCCAATCTGGTGGTCCCCTGCCATTAATAAACTCTACAACAGAAAGAAGAAACTGTTGCAGAAAAAGATGAAGTCCCAAGACTGGAAAAAGTCCCTTATTAGTCTCAACAAAAAGTTGAGATCCCTCATCAAAACCTCTAAAGCCAGCTATGAAGCCAGAATTGCTGCAGACACTAAAAACAACCACAAAGCCTTCTATTAAGAATCTCCACAGTAATACCCAGGTTTGCTCTGAGTTACTGCACAATGGTACCTCCTATACTGAGCCAACAGATATTGCCAACATACTGGCTGACAGATTCAGTGCCAACTTTACCTCTCTCTCCCCCCTAAAGGACCAATCACAATACCGGAGGAATGCCAGGCACCCAGCATTACTGCAGCACAGGTTAAAGCTGCATTGTCCAAGACTAAGAATGCAGATTCCTGAGACCCAACAATATCCCTGGATGTGTTCTACATGAACTACAAAGTGAACCGGCACCACATCTGTGTGCCCTGTTTAATCACAACCTCACTTCAGGCTTTGTCCCTACTGAATGGTGCACTGCTACAGTCATCCCTCTCCATAAAGGGGTAGCAACTACAGGCACTGTGAATTATCACCCCATTAGCCTGATAAGTCTGATATGTAAGGCTGTGGAGCATCATCATGGACATAATTTACAAGGATATAGGGAATCTCCAATCTCTAGATCCCACACAGTTTGGTTTTGTGAAAGGTAGATCATGCCTGCTCAACCTGGTTGACTTCTTTGAGTCAGTCACCAGAACTGTGGATGAGGGCAAGGCAGTTCATGCAGCCTACCACAATCTGGCCAAGGCCTTTAATACCATTCCCCATTCAGGAATTATTGATAAACTCACCAAACTAGGTATGAACCCCTATATCACTAGGTGGATTGTAAATTGGCTCACAGATAGAATCCTCAGTGTGAAAATAGCAGACTCCAAGTCAGACTGCCAATCAGTCACGAGTGGAGTCCCACGGAGATCGGTCCTGGGTCCTCTCCTGTTTGGCATCTACCTCTCAGAAGTCCAGGTCAACACGGAGGGACTCTGGCTGACCAGGTTCACAGATGACTGCAAGCTGGGAACCATTATTAACTCCCCAAGTGATGCAGACATCCTAAAGAAAGGCCTCACTGAGACCAATGACTGGTGTCGAAACCATGGCCTTAAGCTTAATGCCAAAAAATGCGTTGTCATCCCCTTTTGGAAAAACTCAGTTCCCATGAATTACCACATCGATGGGAGCCCACTAAGCACTGAAGGCGTTATAAGAGATCTGGGGACACAGGTTGACAGCAATCTCTTCTTCGACCTCCACATTGCCACTGTGGTCAGAAAGTCCTTCTATGTAAGAAACTTCTCTGTGTGGAAGATCTTCAGTCCATATATCTCTAGTTAATCACTGTATATTAATCAGATCAGACAAAAGTAGTAGAAGCAGTGAACTTAAACTCGTCTTAACTCAAAAAAATATATATATATAATTGTACAGAATTACTAAGTATTCGAAAGTAATCCAAGCAAGGCAGGCAGTCTGTTTCCAGTCGAATATCCTTTATTAAGTACACAGACAAGCGATCCAAGTAAAACAAAAATAGAATAATAGCTTCCTCACAAGTTTTCTAAATATATATATACTTTTTATCAGGCAAGGGAGTGGTTTATTGTGCTGTAAAACAAAGTGTTATTGGTACACATGTTAAATTCACATCCCTACCTAGTAGGGCAGAACCAGCTCAAATGTCACTCTGATGGGAGAAGGGATGTGAATTTAACATGTGTACCAATAACACTTTGTTTTACACCACAATAAACCACTCCCTTGCCTGATAAAAAGTATATATATATATATATATATATATATATATATATATATATATGTATATATATTTAGAAAGCTTGTGAGGAAAGTATTACTCAATTTTTGTTTTACTTGGATCGCTTGTCTGTGTACTTAATAAAGGATTTTCGACTGGAACCAGACTGCCTGCCTTGTTTGGATTACTTTCGAATACTTAGTAATTCTGTAGAATTTTATATTTTTTTATTATTTTTTTTTTTTTTTTTTTTTTTTACTTAAGGCGAGTTTAAGTTCGCTACTTCTACTTCTTTTGTTTGATCTGATTAATATACAGTAATTAACTAGAGATATATGGACTGAAAATCTTCCACACAGAAAAGTTTCTTACACTGTTTTGTTTTTGGACCCACTACACTTGTTTAGTAGGTTGTTTTGAGACTTCGGGGATGCCACGGAGATTACTTGTTTTTTTAAGTCCTTCTATGTGGCACATCTCATTATCAAGGATTTTGCATCCAGGAAGAAAGAGGTCAGCATCTCTCTCTACTCTTCCTCATTAGGCCAGTCATCGAGTATAATGCCCCATTTAGCATGTACGTCACTAGACACATGCAACAGCTGGAAAGGCCACAAAAGTACCTCAAGAAGAGGCCTTAAACACATGTCCTACATGGACAGACTCAAAAAACTCCAGCTATTCTCTGTCTCATATCGTCTACTAAGAGGCGATCTCTGTTTGACTTACAAAGCCATGTCCGACCCAGCTCTGTTAGAAATGCTACATCTAAAGAAATCCCAATTTCTCCACACTACACGCTCCAGAGACCTCAACCTCATTACCACAATCAACAGAACATGCTGGAGGGACAGGTTCATAACCCAGAGACTGCCCATGCTCTGGAATAGACTTCCCATACATGTCAAGCAGAGCACCTCACTGGCCCTCGTCAAGAGAAATCTTGATGAGTGGATGGGAAATAGAAAGTTCACCCCAGGGGATACGCCAGTGGCTCTACTTGATAAAGGCACTGGGAACTAATGTTGGGTGGCACGATACCAGGGCACTTCTATGGGCTAGGCTTGTAAAGGCTCCCGGGCCATTAGCCTAGTACACACCTATGAACCTTCAGTAGTACAGCTTCTCTTTTATAAGCATACCTCTCAGATGTTCTTGAATTTGCCTCTAAGTTGTGCCCTATCCCTTTTAATTGCCAGACATTACTCTGATAATTTATTTGGCAGAAAATGCATGTTGGTGCAAAACCCGTTCTATCAGTTTCTAAGCGAATACCTTTTGACCACCCAGATTTTGGAGGGAAAGTACCCGATTTATTCTCAGACTTTTACTCCATCTCTTCTAAAATTAGAAATGATTCTGAGAAGTTCTAAATTAATAGCAACATTTAAAAATATACTCTGAGAAGTGTTAAGTTAATAGTGCCAGATTTTAAAAATGTTCCCTAATTACATATTTATTTATTTTTGCTTTGCCCATAACTCTGGAAGTAAATATTAAAAGGTATTTGGCTTTGTCCCTGAATATTGAGCAAATAAGTCAAGAGTTACTTTTATAAGATTTTGATCTAAAAAAAAAGACAATACTTACGATTACTGGAATAATTCTGATGAACTTTTGAGGTTTTTGTGCAGTCAATTACCACACGCTTAAATGCTTTTGAGTTCCTCATTATTTCAGTGAAAAGAGTAAAGACAATTGATACTCAATAACTAAAAGTATGTGTAAGTTTGAATAAATTCAGTAGAATGAAGGTGAATCATCTTATTCTAGATTCTTAACGATGAGTGTGTTCAGTCCTGTGTGGCTGAATGTGATTGGTTCTCATACAGTTGTGCACTGTGACCTTGCAGGTTCTTGATTCAGGTCTTTTGCATTAGTTTATGAAGTAAAATATATGATGAATAGTTTTAAAGCACAGCTCACACACTTGTAAATTTTAAAGGTTCTTTGAATGAAATATATTATTCATATTTGCTCTACTTTAACTGCAAGGCTGTGTTTAAAATAAATCACTTAGCTTTCTCGGGTGTCTTGAATGGTTATTGTTGCAATGCATAATTCTTTTCCTTCTTATTGGAACCTTTCTCTGTCTTGACAGTTCTGTATCACATGAACTACTTCTTAAATCAAGGTCATTGTTAAAACATGAAACAAACTGCTACAACCAATGGAGTAAATGCTCTGCTCCAAAGCTTGTATGTAAACAATCCAACACAGCAAATGGAGTCAACACACACGGGTAAACATGCACTGTTCATTCAGCAGTAAAAATGACAGTAAAAGTAATTAAAACATATAGCTTTACTTTGTATAAAAATAATAAAAATGGTAAGCATTTCACAACTCTTCTTGTTGCTTCATCAGACCAATTTAACAGTTCTAAAACACGTATTTTATATTTGGCTTATTAAAAATACACCAATCCAACTCAATTAATTCAGACTTGGAGCCAAAAACTAACCTATCATGAAACACATATCAAAACATTGTTTTCATTCATTTTGCAGTAAATGCATAGCAGCAAGCATTGTTTACATTTAGTTCATAAAAAATCAGAACCTTACCGGTGCCTTCTTGCTTTCAGGTGAGGTTTGATAGGAATCCTATCATTGAGACCACTGCCTCATCTGAAAGCAAGAAGGCACCGGTAAGGTTCTGATTTTTTATGAACTAAATGTAAACAATGCTTGTTGCTATGGATTTACTGCAAACATTGAAACTTTTAGTTATGTACTCACCATAACTTCAGATGTTTGGGATCCATCTCGCCTACATTCTGAATGATGGGTTCGGAGCCGATACCTCGGCTCCGACTCGGCACGCTTATGCTATAGAGCGAGGCCTCTTATTGGCTGAGCTTTCTTTATCCCAGGATGCACCACCACTAATCCCCCAGATCTTGTTTGTCTGGATTCATGCACACATGCACAGCTTGTTTATATAACATTGTTAGATGTTTTAAGATGAAACAACAGGATTCGGACCTTCTGATATCCTCTGATCTCCAAGGAAGGGGGAAGGAGGGTGGGTTATTAGGAATGTAGGCGAGATGGATCCCAAACATCTGAAGTTATGGTGAGTACATAACTAAAAGATGTTATGTGATCCGATCTCGCCTACATTCTGAATGATGGGACAGCGTCCCTAGCACCTAAATCCCGGGTGGCTCATTGGAAAACACTCCTGAGCACTGTGGAACCAAATGAAGCTCGTCCTCTAGATGCCACATCTAATTTGTAGTGAGAAATGAAAGTATGCGGGGAAGACCATGTAGCCGCAGCACAAATGTCACCAATAGCAAGCTTAAAATGAAATGCTACCGAAGTAGCCATAGCCCTTGTAGAATGAGCCTTGACAGAGGTGGAAAGCTCCTCGTTAGAAAAAATATAAGCTTGAGTAATACAGTCCCTGATCCATTTGGCAATAGTGACCTTTGTGACTGCGTTGCCCAATTTGTTTTCTGCAAAGGACACAAACAACTGATCTGTATTCCTTGACTGTTTGGTCCTATCCAAATAAAAACGTAACTGCCTATGGACATCTAGTGTGTGGAAAATAAATTCTGCTTCATTGGAGTATTTTGGGAAAAACACTGGGAGCTCTAATGACTGTTTTAAGCATAAAGTAGAGCAGACTTTAGGAACAAAAGAAGGATTCGGTCTGAGGGAAACTCTGTCTGGATGAAAAACCAAGTACGGAGGTTTTACTGACAAAGCTTGAAGTTCTGAAACCCTTCTGGCTGAAGTAATTGCCACTAGGAAAGCTGTCTTCCATGATAGAAACTTTAAATCACAGGTAGCTGCCGGTTCAAAAGGGGGAAGAAGTTAAGGCACGTAATACTATATCCAGATCCCATGGAGGTGCAGGATGAGAAACTGGAGGTCTTAATAGAGCAGCACCTTTCAAGAAGGTCTTACACAACCTGTTGCTCATTAAAGGTGGGTCTATGGATTCATGAATGTTAGAAATTGCTGCCAATTGTACTTTGATGGTAGAAACAGAAGAGCCTTGGTTGAAAAGAGAGGTTAGGAACTTGAGTACTTCTGCTACGGGAGTTGAAATGGGGTCCAGGCCCCGGAGTTGAGCCCATATAGCAAATCTTTTCCATTTGCTAGAATAAAGTTTCTTCGTAGTCGTCTTGTGGGCTGAAGACAATAGGCGCACTACCTCTGGGTCTAGTGCATGTCTCCTGACTATGGTTGGAAGAGGAGGAGACAGGCCGTCAATCTTAATGTGTGTAGGGACTGGTGTAGTAGTCCCGACTGATGAGTCAGTAGGTCTGGGATCTGGTCCAGGAACCATGGACCTTCCAGAGCATGTTTCCGAAGATAGGGAAACCAGACTTGACGAGGCCAGTAAGGAGCAATTAAGATCATCTTACTCCCTAAGAGAGAAGCCTTCTGAATTACCTTGGGTAGTAGCGGAACTGGAGGGAAGGCATAAAGCAGGCCAGTGGGCCAAGGATGGACTAACGCGTCCATAGGGCTCTTCCCCGGAGCCGGGGATAGGGAGAAAAATCCTTGCACTTAGCATTCAGAGGAGTCGAAGAGGTCGCAACAAGGAACTCCCCATTCGCTGAAAATCTGTCTTGTAATAGTTATGTTCAGAGACCACTCGTGAGGAGAGAGAATGGTCCTGCTCAACCTGTCGGCTACGACATTGGATTTGCCCGGTATGTGAGTTGCCACTAGGAAGCGATTGGTTGAGATTGCCCATTCCCAGACCCTCATCGCTTCTCTGCAAAGAGGATAGGATCTGGTCCCTCCCTGCTTGTTCAGGTACCAGACAACTGACATGTTGTCCGTGTGAACAGCAATTACGCCCTGAGGGAGGTAACAGTGAAGGGCTTGAAGGGACAGGAGTACTGCTCTCATCTCTAGGATGTTGATGTGGAGAGAGAGGTCTCTTCCGGATGCCATTTGCCCTGGACTGACCTGCCCAGGGAATGCCCCCCCCACCCCGTCTGGGAGGCGTCCGTGGTCAACGTGGCTGCCGGAGGAGGAAGAGCAAAGGGTCGTCCCTGATCCAAATTGGAAGACACTAGCCACCAGCGAAGGTCTCGTCTGCAAGATTCTGTGATCCATATTAGATGATTGAGAGGGAGTTCCTGAAAGGACCATTGAGTTGTGAGAAGCCACTGGAGGATTCTCATGTGTAATCTTGCCAAGGGAACTAGCAGAACTGTGGCAGACATCGATCCCAATAGTTGCAAGACCATTCTGGCTGGGGCTTTGGACTTGGGGAGTAGGGCTCGAACCTGACTTTGTATGATCTGAATTCTGTCTGCAGGTAGATAGACCCGCATCTGGTTTGAATCTATCTCTGCCCCTATGAATTTTATCCTTTGAGATGGCCGTAACACAGACTTTGGCCAATTGAAGGTGATTCCTAGGGAATTGCCCAGTGATGTTGTGGCCTGCAGGCTCTGTAGAAGTAGATGCTTTGAGGTGGCAGTTAGAAGCCAGTCGTCTAGGTGCGGAAACACCTGGAATCCTAGAATCCTCAAGTGAGCAGTCACTACTGCCAAGCATTTGGTGAACACCCTGGGGCTGTGGTGAGACCAAAGGGCAGCGCACAAAACTGAAAATGACTGCTTCCTAGGCTGAAGCGCAAGTGTCTCCTGGACGTTTGATGTATTTTGATATGGTAATACGCGTCCTTGAGGTCTATGGAGCACATCCAAACACCTTTCTCCAACAACGGGAGAATGGTTTGTAAAGTGACCATTCGGAACTTGGACTTCTTGACTGAACGGTTTAGATTGCTTAGGTCCAAAATGGGCCTCAAGTCCCCGGTCTTTTTTGGCACTAAAAAGAATCTTGAGTAAGTCCCTAATCCGATCTGGTCTGCGGGAACCGGTTGGATGGCTCCTTTTTGCAGCAGTTTTGAAATTTCTATGGCTGCGGTATCCCGTTGACTGGGTGGTGGGTCCGGGATTCTTTTGGACTGAGGGGGGGACAACAGAATGGGATGGTGTAACCTCCGGCGATAATTCGAAGCACCCATCGGTCCTGAGTGATCCTTTCCCAGGCCTTTAGGTGCTTCGAAAAATGACCCCCGACTGGCTCTGGAGCAGCACAGCCAGGCAATCCCTCAGGGACTATGAAAGGTTGAGGAGCCACGAAAGGACTCACGGTCTCCAGTGTTGCAGGGGCCTCTGCCGCCTCTGGGACGGCGTCTTCCTGATGAATTTCCCCCTCCTCTGCCTCTGGAGGGGGAACCTTCGTGCTGAGAGGAGTAAGACTTCTGCGATCTCCGGAACCACATCTTCCCTCCTCTTTTAGCCTTGGAATAAGGCCGAAAGGGAGTGGAAAATCGTGCCCCTACGGCAGTCAGAGTCTTACCCTCCTGTTCACAGTGGGTAAGTGTGTCTTTCACCTTGGGCCCAAACAGGGAGGACCCATCAAATGGGGCGTCGGCGAATGAAGACTTGAAGGCCTCTGCAAAATGACACAGGCAAGGCCAGGCTTGCCTCCATATCGCAATGCCTGTACCTGCCGCTCTACTCGCCCCCTCGGCCGCATACGAGATGAGCCTCATGGACGAGTTCGAGATGGATGACATCGTAGCCAGCTGAGATCCAACCATCTGGGCCAGCTCCTCAGGCAGGTTACCTAAGAGGGTATCAGATAGCTCCTTAATCAGATCCCTCTGGAATCTCATAAAGTGCGTTAGGTAGTTCAGAGACCTCAAAGTAAAGGCCGCTGAACTAAGGGTGCGCTTGCCGTACCGATCCATGCTCCTAGACTCCTTATTAGGAGGATGGACGGACGTAGAAGCCTCTGCTACATCCTGCTGTGTAGCAGATGCCACCACCATAGCATCCACAGCCACACCTTTCGTGAGGAACTCTCTATCTGGGGGTGCTGAAAGAAATTTGTTTGGACGAGCGGGCACCGGTTCCACAGAGTCCGGGTGTTCCCACTCCCTTCGACAGATCAAATCCAAGAGCTCGTCGAAGGGCGGAGACACCCAGGAGGCAGAGGGCTGAGCCCCGAAGGCCTTCAGGAACACCGACTCATCAGCAGAGGGAGGTTTGGACTGCCAGCCACCTCGTTGTTTTAGGGCTTCAAGGATGTCTGCAAAGGAGACATCATCTGAGGACGACTTGGGGGACCCCTCTGCATCATCGAGATCGGTGTCAGATGTCAAAGACTCGTCAGGGGAGTCAACGTGCTTCCTCTTGCACGTTTTCTTCCTGGGAGGTTCATCTGAAGAGGCTTCAGAAGGACCTCCAGGAAGGGGAGAAACCCCAGCGGGGGTAACCTGAGGCCCAGGGGCTCCGCTGTCTGCTGACAGGGGAACTGCCAACGACCCAGTCTCCAAGAGTAGGGAAGGAGCCGGGGAAACTGTGGAGGTGGCCAAAGAAGATTTGGCTAGTGCACTCCTTATAGCCCTGAAGGCGGGACCACCAGAATCCTGGGAAGGTCCCCCCTCCGTAGCCACGACAGTAGACGGTACTCCCACCGCCGACGCACCAAGAGGAAGACTTGGGACCGAAGGCATCAATCCCGAAGCCTCTCCCCTAGGGCCGAAGGAAGAAGTCCGTGCACTGAACTCCGACCCAGGAGCCGGAGTCGGAGCAAGGGTCAGGTCTGACCCTAACACCTCCACTGGTTCCACCAACACCCACTCCAACGGTGCCGAAGCTGTTGGAGGAGGAAGAACTGTAAGGGAGTGGACCATCGGCTCCGAAGCCAAATGGGCTGGAGCCGAAACCATCTTTTGGAACACCGGAGACTGGAAGAGTCGAAGGAGTACCCTGTCGATGTCCGAATCAGACATCCTGGAAGATCTCGAGGATACCGATTGGGCCCGAACCGATTTCTCCATTGGCTCCGAAGGGCCTGGGGACCGGCTCCGAAAGGATTCCACTATTATCGGCTCCGAGGAAGCCTTCACCGAAATTTCTCTCAGCTCCGATAAAGACTTCGGCTCCGAGGGGGAAGTGTCTGAGCCGATGACCCTTATCGGCTCCAATATCAGTGGAGCCGATGAGGATGACCCGCCTCTCGATGCTCCAGACCTCGGCTCCGAAACCAGAGGGGTCGAGGTAGGAGGCATCGAGGCAGACCATTCCGACCTCGGCTCCGAAGTCCGTGGAGCCGATGGAGAAGTCTGCTTGCCTTTCTTAGCCGTCGGCTCCGACTGACTGGTCGGAGCCGACGCTTTCCTCTTCTTAGAAGAAGGAGAGGAAGATAAAGCCTCCTCAAAAGAAGGCTTGATTAATCCTCTAAGGATTAATTTGTTTTTCCTCTCCTGGAGGACTCGAGAGGAAAACGCATGGCACACACTGCAGGATTCTTGGAGATGTTTGGCGCCAAGACAATAGACGCACGAGGAGTGGTCGTCCGTAATGGACATTTTAAACCCACAACCCGTGCACTTCTTAAAACCGGATGGTTTATGTTCCTTAGACATAGTTGTAAAAACAGAAACAACAGTAAACTTTAAACAGCTTAGGACACAGGTACAACAAATATGCCAAAAAATATATAAATACTGAAAAGAGAAACTTTTCCCCTTTTTTTTTTTTTTTTTTTTTTTTTACACAGTAAGAAAAAAGAAAGAAAGCAAGGAGGGTCAAGACCCTCTAACTCAAATGGGTACTTGACCCACACACAACCAATAAAGTAGTTAGAACAGGGGAAGGCCCCTCTGACTGAAAGGAATCTTCTCTGACAGGAAATTTTAAGTAAAAATCAATAAATCACCAAGAAACACATTCATACACAAATAATAGCCATTAAAACAGCTTTTGGGTTGAAAAAAAGAAAATTTCTGACAGGAAAAGATACTATTAATATAGTACTTAGCCCAGCCAATGTTGAGACCACGTCCAAGCTCTGTAAGCGGCAAACGAGATCTGGGGGATTAGTGGTGGTGCATCCTGGGATAAAGAAAGCTCAGCCAGTAAGAGGCCTCGCTCTATAGCATAAGCGTGCCGAGTCAGAGCCGAGGTATCGGCTCCGAACCCATCATTCAGAATGTAGGTGAGATCGGATCACATAACATCCCATGTTTTAATATGTATTTCGTGATAGCTTAGTTTTTGACTCCAAGTTTGAATTAATTAATTTGGATTGGTTTGTTTTTAATGAGCTAAGTATAAAATAAATGTTTTAGAACTGCTAAACTGGCCTGATGAAGCAACAAGGAGAGTTGTGACAGCACTTACCATTTTTATTATTTTTATATGAAGTAAAGATATATGATTTAATTGCTTTTACTGTCGTTTTTACTGCTGAGTGAACACTGCATGTTTAGCCATGTGTTGTCATTGTTAAAACAGATGGATATTTGTTGTCTTCCACCATCTGTCCAGTATAGCCATTGGATCTTATACATTTGTACTTTAAATATACAGTGGATCAGAGAAGCAGTGAAATGTATTCCAAGTTTAATATAACTCAAAATGCCATTTAGGGCTCCCTTTCTTATGAAAACCTTTTTGGCTTTGGTGTGATTGCCTCTGATTATCACCTTTATCAAAGTTGTTTAAAATAATGCCCCCCCCCCCCTCAATTTGGTGAATTTAGAGTTTATTGGAAAAACAATGTATAGTGTGGTTTAGTAGAATAATTGTAAAAATAGGACTCTGTATGAACGGTGATACTGCCGGATGCAGTAATTTCTTCTTGCAAAGCAAATGCTTGAATCAAACAAACAAAAGCACCATGTTTTGAAATCGGTAGTTTCAACCAAATTTGTTGAAAAAGGAATAAGAATACTTGATTTGTTGTTCAGAAACAAAGTGCTTCCCTTTTCTTTAAATAATAGCCCAAAACATGTTATAATAAGTAGTGAGGGAGGGATGTAGGAGTATATTAAATTAAAACACATTTGTCAGAAGCCCATTTTGTTGGCAGGTTTCAACAGAATTGGTTTTTGCACATTCATCACTGATAAGACAAGTGAATATAATAATAAATCCACTGTGAAGGGTACATTCCTGGAATCTCCAAAAGAATTAAGTAAACAGTTTGATGTTGTTATGGGCAATATGCAATCTTGTGAGGTGGGGCTGCAGAATGCTAACTGTACTGTGGATACTAATTTAACTGAAAAGGGCAAAAATGGCATGTCACATTCTGCATTTAAAGGCAAGTCAGTATTTTGCAACCAGACAGACTCCTAGGGAATGTACAGACAGCCAAAATTTATAACTGCTGCAATTTGGCTGGAACTGTTCATAAGCTTCTGAGCCCCCAAGCCTTTCTGGGTTGGAGAGAAGCCTTCTAGCTTATCAGTGGGAGTGGTAAGCACTAGGTTTGCCTATTTACCACAGAAGGAGTGGCTTTTGGCCCAGAAATTGTAGCTTATTGGCTGTTTGGGCAGTTTTTTCCATCTATTTCAACTTCCTAATTTAAAAGCCCGTGCTTGCACTTGTTTCCTGCCTTTCCTGTAACTAGTCTAGTTCAGATACAGACTTGCTTTTCCAGGACTGTTTGTAAGCTTCTGAGTCCCCCAAGCCTTCCTGTGTAGGAGGGAAGCCTTCTAGCTTATCAGTGGGAGTGGTAAGCACTAGGTAGCCTATCTACCATAAGAGCCAGAAATTGTAGTTTATTGGCCACTTGGCATTTTTTTCCATCTCTTTCAACTTTCCGGTTTAAAAGCCTACATTTCCACTTGTGTTCCTCACCTTTCCTGTAACTAGTCTAGTCCAGATACACATTTGCTGTATCCAGGACTGTTTGTAAGCTTCTCAGCGGTACCAAAAAGTCTGCTCTTCAAATTTTCCCTTAGATCTGCTAGTTCTCTCCTCTCCTACACTTTTACTAGTTTATTAGTCTAGCACTTTACCAGACTTCTTGTAGCAATTATTGTAGCACACAAAAGTGCTACCAGCACTAAACATTTTTACAAGGAAACAGCTCCAGTATTTATTATTAATGCCCACCCCTCCAGGCATGTCTAAAGGTCAGTTCCTTGTGCTTTCTCCTATTAACCTGGTGAACTTGGGCATCCTGAGGCAATGTAGCAACTGCCTCATGTACACTGACAACCCTCTCCTTTTACCTCCCAAAACTCAGACTTGCAAGAGATACACTTATATATCCAAACTGGAAGCCATGCACTCTCCAGCTAAGACCGGAATAGCTGGTCAAGAGGTGAAGGTCAACACTTGCACCACACCACATGGAACACATAGCCCTCTAGAACACACACCAGCACTGCCTTCACATAAAAACACAAACCACATACCCACCTTCATGGACGATCTCAATAAAAATCTACCCAAACAGCAGAGACCTCCAAGGCAGAAACACACTAGACCACCACAACACAACACTAATCATGAGACACATAACTCTCCTAAACAGTGTGCCACTCAACCAAACCCACTAAGGCAAAACAGCATGCCCAACAGACTAGTCATAGGTGACTCGATAGTAAGTCACACTGATGTCCCACTCACTAGGTTGAATAAGGAGAAAGTAACAGTCAGCTGCCTGTCAGGTGCCAGGATCTGCCACATAACGCACGCACTCAGGTCCCTCAACAACAAGTACAAGTATGACTCTGTCATTGTACACGTGGGTGTGAATGACCTGAGACATACCTCCCTGGACTACATGAAAAGAGACATGGAGGAGCTCTCAGATTATGTACCACAGGCTGGTATAACCCTAGCCCTGAGCAGCCTCCTACCATCACCCAGAATTATACCACATTATAATCAGAAAATGATCGATTTCAACAACTGGCTAAGTTTCTGGTGTCATTCTCAAGAGATCCAGTATCTGTCTGCCTGGGGTGACATGATTGACAGACCTCGATGCTCTGCCAGAAATGGCCTGCATCTGTCACCCCTTGGCTTCCGGATATTGGCCATGGCTCTTGCCACCTCTAAAGTGCCTTTTTAGGCAGTGTTCCAAAGACCAAATTACCACCATTTCAGCTACAAACAAGTGCAATCTGAGGGTCATGCTGCTCAACACTACAAGTCTAAATCTCAAAATGCACTCGCTCGAAGCACTCCTTAAAATGGAGAACATCAACATTTGTGCTGTGACACAGACCTGATTCAAAGCAGCAGAAAGCACCCCTGCACTACCAGGCTATAACTCATTCCACATCTTTTGGCCCCAAAACTTGGACCGAAGCTCCAAAGGCGGTGGTGCACAACTCCAGACTGGCAGCCCAACATAATGCATCAGAGATATTTCAGGTGCAGCTAACATTGGGTAAGATAGAAATTCAGGTCATAGCCTGCTATAGATCCCCAACCATATCCCAAGACTCACATTCCACTTTCCTAAGCTCGCTGGAGAATATTAGGGTCCAACCTAACACTCTCATACTGGGCGACTTCAACTACCCCTGCATTAACTGGGAAAACTACTCGTGTCCCAATACACTTGCCCAACATTTCCTGGAATTCATTAATTTCAATGCCCTGGGCCAGCTCATTCTTACCCCCACTAGAGGTAGCAACATCCTTGACCTGGTCATTACTAACATGGGCAACCGTTGCTCTACACCAGTAGTCAACTTCTCCCTGGTTAGATCTGACCACAAACTAATCGCCTTGGAAATCCACATCCCTCCCACCTGCCCCGCAAAGGTAACCACCATGAAAAACTTCTCCAAAGCTAATGTTGGGATCCTAAAAACAGAGATGGCTAACTTCACAGCACCCATGCAAATGGAGAATAGTTGCATGACCACAGAATCATACACCAATGTACTGTACAAACACATACACAAATGCATGGATTTCTCCATACCCAATAGAACCAAGACACTCTCCTCCAAAAAAGAAAGCCAATCTGGTGGTCTCCTGCCATAAACAAACTCTACAACAGAAGGAGGAAACCAATGCGGAATAAGGTGATGTCCCAAGACTGGACAAACTCCATTATCAGCCTCAACAAAAAGCTGAGATCCCTCATCAAATCCTCTAAAGCTAGTTATGAAAATAAAATTGCAGCAGATAGTAAAGACAACCACAAAGTCTTCTATAGTTATGCAAAGAATTTCGACGGCAATACCCAGATTTGCTCTGAGCTACTATACAATGGTACCTCCTATACTGAGCCAACAGATATTGCCAATATACTGGCTGACAAATTCAGTGCCAATTTTACCACTCTCTCCCCCACCAAAGAACCAATCACAATACCAATAGATTGCCAGGTACCCAGTATTATTGCTGCACAGGTTAAAACAGCACTGTCCAAGCTCAAGAATACAGCTTCTATGGAACCTGACAATATCCCCGGCTGTGTTTTACATGAACAACAAAGTGAACTGGCACCACACCTGTGTGCCCTGTTCAATCACAGCCTCACCTCAGGCTTTGTCCCTAACAAATGGTGCACTGCTACAGTCATCCCTCTTCACAAAGGAGGAGCAACTACAGACCCTGGGAACTATCGCCCCATTAGCCTGAAGAGTCTGATATGCAAGGCTATGGAACTCATCATGATGGACCTAATAAAAAAGGATATAGGGAATCTCCAAACTCTGTATCCCACACAGTTTGGTTTTGTGAACGGTAGATCATGCTTCATAACCTGGTCAACTTCTTTGAATCAGTCACCAGAGCTGTGGATGAAGGCAAGGTTCATACAGCCTACCTTGATCTGGCCAAAGCCTTTGATACCATTCCCCAATCAGGAAACATAGAAAAACTCACTAAGCTAGGCATCAACCCCTATATCACTAGGTGGGTTACAAACTGGCTTACAGATAGAACCCACAGCGTGAAAGTAGCTGACTCCAAGTCGGACTGCTGACCAGTCACAAGTGGAGTCCCACAGGGTTCGGTCCTGGGTCCCCTTCTGTTTGGTATCTACTTCTCTGAAGTCCAGGCCAACACGAAGGGACTCTGGCTGACAAAGTTCACAGACAATTGCAAGTTGGGAGATATTATTAACTCCCCAAGTGATGTTGACATCCTACAGAAAGGCCTCACCGAGACGAACGACTGGTGTCAGAACCATGGCCTTAAGCTCAATGCCAAAAAATGTGTCATCATGCCCTTTGGGAAAAAAACAGTTCCCATGAATTACCACATCAATGGTAGTCCACTGAACACAGAAGGCATTGTAAGAGATCTGGGAACAAAGGTTGACAGACCACTCTGATTTGCCAGAGATGGCCTGCACCTGTCGCCCTTGGGATTCCAGATACTGGCAAAGGCTCTTGCCAACCCTATAGTGCCTTTTTTAGGAAAGGTTCAAATGACAAATTCACCACCATAACAGGTACAAGCAAGCAAAATCTGAGGGTAATGCTACTCAATGCTAGAAGTCTAAACCTCAAAATGCACTCACTCGAGGCACTCCTTAAAATGGAGAATGTTGACATCTGTGCAGTGACAGAGACCTGGTTCAAAGCTCCAGGGAGCACCCCTGCATTACCAGGCTATAATTCATACCACACCTTTCGGCCACTAAACCCGGACCGAAACACTAAAGGTGGAGGCGTGTCCATATTCATTAAGGATATCCACACCTCCAAGCTAGTTGCTCAGCATAATGCATCCGGGATTATTCAAGTTCAACTAACTCTGGGCAAAACCGCAATCCAGATTGTAGCTTGCTACCGACCCCCCACCATGCCCCAAAATTCCCACTCCTCTTTTCTTGATACACTGGAAAATATTAAGGTACAACCCAACACTCTAATAATGGGTGATTTCAACTACCCTACCATTAACTGGGAAAACTACAAATGTACCAACTCTTTTGCTCAACGTATTCTGGAAATTATCAATTCCAACGCCTTGGATCAACTTATCCACACCCCCACCAGGGGTAGCAATATCCTAGACATGGTCATCACCAACATGGGTTCCACACCAGAGGTCAGCTCCTCGTTGGTCAGATCTGACCACAAGCTAATTACCCTAGACACCCACATCCTGCTCCCACCCCCCAACCCCATTAGGAAAACAACCGTAAAAAATTTCTCCAAAGCCAACTTTATGCTTCTTAAGACAGAAGTGGAAAACTTCACGACAATAGAGGTACAACTGCTGAATCCTACACAAATGCACTTTATAAGCACTTACACAAGTGCATGGATCATGCTATCCTCCAAAAAAAGGAAGCCAATCTGGTGGTCTTCTGCCATAAACGAACTCTACAACAGAAGAAAGAAACTGTTGCAAAAAAGAGTAAAATCCCACGATTGGAGGAACTCCATGGTCAGCCTCAGTAAGAAGCTGAGATCCCTCATAAAATCCTCCAAAGCTGGTTATGAAAACAAAATCACCACTGATTCTAAAGACATCCACAAAGCATTCTATAGCTATGTCAAGAATCTCAATGGCAACACTCAGATCTGCTCTGAGTTGCAGCACAATGACCCTAAATATACAGAACCAACTGATATTGCCAACATCCTGGCAGATAGGTTCAGTGCTAACTTTACTCCCTCTCACCCCCTAAAGGGCCCATCTTTATATGGGAAGAATGCAAAGTTCCTGTAATCATGGCTGCACAGGTAAAAACCTCACTCTCCAAAGCCAAGAACACAGCATCCATGGGACCTGACAACATCCCAGGCTGCCTTCTACACAAACTACAGAATGAACTGGCACCCCACCTAAGTACCATGTTCAATCATAGCCTCATCTCAGGCTTTGTGCCCATTGAATGGTGCACCATGATGGTTATCCCACTCCACAAAGGTGGGGCCACAACAGATCCTGGGAACTACCGTCCCATTAGACTGATGAGCATGGTCTCCAAGGCCATGGAACGTATCATCATGGAACTCATAAACAAAGACATTGGAGATCTCCAAACTCTGGATCCCACAAAGTTCGGGTTTGTAAAAGGCAGATCATGTCTCCTAAACCTGATAGACTTCTTTGAAGTAGTCACCAAAGCCATAGATGAGGGTAAGGTAGTTCACACAGCCTATCTAGATCTCGCCAAGGCGTTCGACACCATCCCCCACTTTGGAATTATAGATAAACTCACTAAACTAGGTATAAATCCCTATGTCACAAGATGGGTTACCAACTGGCTTACTGACAGAACCCACCCTGTGAAAGTAGCAGACTCCAAATCAGACTTAAGACCAGTGACAAGTGGAGTACCACAGGGTTCAGTCCTGGGTTCTCTCCTGTTTGGTATCTACTTCTCTGAAGTACAGGCTAACACAGAAGGTCTTTGGCTAACTAAATTTGCAGATGACTGCAAACTAGGAGCCATACTTGAAACTCCTAATGATATGGACATCCTACAAAAGGGCCTCACTGAGACAGATGCCTGGTGTCAAAGCCATGGTCTCAAGCTCAATGGCAAAAAGTGCATTGTCATCCCCTTTGGTAAAAACTCTTTACCCATGAACTACCACATAGACGGTAGCCTACTTAACACTAAAAGTGTGATAAGAGACCTTGGGACACAGGTGGACAGTAGTCTCTCTTTTGATAATCACATCGCCACAAAGGTCAGGAAATCCTTCTACGTGGCACACCTCGTCACAAAAGGTTTCTCATCCAGAAAAAAAGAGGTCATTGTTCCCCTCTTCTCATCACTCATTAGACCCATTATAGAGTACAATGCCCCTTTTGGTATGTACCTCACAAGACATCTACAACAACTGGAAAGGCCGCAAAAATACCTCACAAAGAGGATTACTGGCCTCAAACAGGTGCCTTACGCAGTACGTCTCAAAAAAACTCCAGCTTTACTCCGTCGCATATCGCCTACTCAGAGGTAATCTCTGTCTAACATACAAAGCTATGTCAAACCCAGAGCTGTTGGAGATGTTCCACTTAAAGAAATCCCAATCCCTCCAAGCTACACACTCTAGGGACCTAAACCTTGTTACCACAATAAACAGAACATGCTGGAGGGATAGATTCCTGTCCCAGAGACTTCCCATACTCTGGAGCAGGCTACCTATCTATGTCAAACAGAGCTCCTCATTAGCACTCTTCAAGAAAAATCTTGATGATTGGATGGGTAATAGGAAATTCACCCCGGGGATCACTTCAGTGGTTCTGCTTGACAGCGGCACAGGAACATAATTTTCTTGGGCGGCGAAAGCCAGGGTACCTTTTTGGCTAGGCTTGTATAGGCCCTAGGGCCAATAGCCTAGTACCTAACTATGAACCTATGAACCTATGAACAATCAACAGAACAAGCTGGAGGGACAGGTTCATAACCCAGAGACTGCCCATGCTATGGAATAGACTTCCCATACATGTCAAACAGAGCACCTCACTGGCCCTCTTCAAGAGGAATCTTGATGAGTGGATGGGGAATATAAAATTCACCCCAGGGATCACTCCAGAGGCACTATTCGACAGATGCACTGGGAACTAAGGTTGAGTGGCACGATGTCAGGGTAATCCTATAGGCTAGGCTTGTAAAGGTTCCAGGGTCATTAGCCTAGTACACACCTATGAACCTATGAACCTATGAGGAGAGGGAGGAACTGTGCCATATGTGGACATATTAGAAATACTCCTAAAGTGATCATTTTCTAGAGGACTTCCTGACATACAAAGACTATAATCCTACTGATTGCCAAATGGAAGAAGAAATATGTTAAAATGCAGGGTGTTGTGTCATTCTAGTCAGGTCTGCCACTTAATAAAGATAAAGAACAGTGCAATTTCATGTTACATGAAATTATTAATGGAATCTGGGTGAATTATTTCTTTCTCCTGACAGACTGAGATATTTATAAAGATAAAGATAAAACATTTCTATTTCTTGTCCTGAGGAAGCATTTGGCAGCAAAAGCAGATATCTGCTTTGCATCCAAGTTTGTGGAATTTTATCCCAAATATTGGTAACCTGCTTCTTTCAAAGTTTAGGTTGATATAATGATATGTACATAAATGGGCTTCACCTATTTATGTTGTAGTGGTGGTTCTCTTGCATCTTTGACTACCTTTCACAGATTTATTGAGAAACAATTACAGGAGAAGTAAAACATCTGTGACTCACAGCAACAAATTAAGCTAAGTGGATCAAAGTCTTTTCCTTGTTATTAAGTGTTTAGTAAATGAGTAGAGAATAGCATGGTCCCATCACATGCCTTTGTATAAATTTATTCTAACAGAATATTTAGTAATTTTAAATTTACACTGTGCCATCATTTAAACAGGTCGCCTGAATCATATCACTTGCCTGGTTTATTTCATTTATTTTACTTAATGGTAATTTGATTGGTCTTTGCCTAAGTACTTTCACTCTTGTTTTAAACACACCTTTATTGAATTATCACTTGTGTTTGGGAAGGTGGCCTAATGGTTAAGGTGTTTGCCTTACAAACACAAGGTGCAGCGTTTGAGTCTCACAAGGGATAATTAACTAGGCTTAAAATGGCTCGCAAGGGCAGTTAGCCTAGTACTAATCTATGAACCTATGACATAGGCAAAATTACATTTATACAAAAGTAATCAAACTGTATTAACAAATTAACATTTACAGGCATTATACTTCACATATACTGCTATATATTGTATAACCTAAGCAACATTACATAAATTATTCAATTCCTGCCCCTTTTTTAAACAAGAAACAACTTTATTAAACCATCACTTATGACATAAGCAATCATACGTTTATATTAATGAAAACAAACCACACCAACACAATCCTAGTTGCAAGCATTTTACATCATAAACTATACTGACACACTCCCAGTTGCAAACATTATACATCACTTATAATCTACCCAATCATTTTCAGTCAAACATTACATAGCTCAATTTAAGTCCAGCCTTCTTTTAAACCTCATTCCTCCCCTGTATGAATTGTTCCCACAATTCCCATTTTTCCCTATGTAGTTTGCTCCAACCCTTTTATAGAGATCTCAGTTCCAGTTGTTTTATTTCTGTTACTATAGTCACTACTTCTAATATAGCTGGTTTAGAATTTGATTTCCATTTTCTAGTAATGTCTAGGCAATTCCGATTCTGTACCATAGCTCAGAAAAATAATTTCGTTTGTCATACCAATCTGCCCAAACAACATCTCTGACAGTGCGTCCCACAGGTAATCCTTAAAGTCTGCCAACCCACTGGACTCCCAGAAAATATGTTCACAAGTACCTATTACTTCCCCAATCACATCTCCGACATTTGCTGTCTAGCTGGGGAAAAACTCTCTGGAGTCTTCTCGGGGTATAAAAATATTTATAAACATTTCCAAGCAAAAATCCTAAATCTTTTAGATTTTGTTGCATATTTGGGAGACATACATATATCTTCCCATTATTTATTTGTGAATTGCTTCTCCAGACTAACTTCCCAATCCTTCTTAACCTCTGATTGATTTTTTGAGTTATCATGCCATATTTTATATGCTCTACTAATTATTTCTTTTTTAACAGCAGTTTCTGTTCTAGATTATACTAAAAAAACTCTGCCAGTGCTGGTCTTTCATTTAGGATCCCCCTATTTCTTTCTCTGTGCCTATACTCTGATATCAATCCTTGATAGGAAAGGCAATCTCTAACCTGCAGTCCAAATAAATTCTTGGCCTCTTCCCATTCTTTTACCTTTCCCACTCTAGTTATTTGTTCCCAATACTTTGGTTCCTTTGCCAGTTTTCGCCAATAAGTTCCAGCCCTCTCTTGCCTATTTATATATGCGTAATTGCAGTCATCCTTATCGGCAGAACCTCCATTCTCCATTCCCATGTTGGCTTAGTTCTTAGAATACTTTCTGCTACTTTATGGATATAATATTCTGTATGATTAATGTTATTCTCCTTAAAGGTCTGCATCCAATATTTCAGTCTCTCCTAGTTTCTTGAGCTTCTCCCATTTCAACATCATCCCTTTCCACCACAAATTATATTTTTCTGCTAATTTATCTCCCACTTGACTCTTGCCATCTTCTCATCCCAGATAAAGTCCTTCAGCTCTTTATTAATTGTTATCCACAACTTTTCCTCTAGTTGATAAAATATGCCTGACCTGTGTATAAGACTAAAGGAACTAAAAACATTTTGACTGCTTGTATCTTACTATCCATATAACAAATCTTCCATTTTCTTAGTTTTTGCATTATCTTTTGTTTAGTCTCTTCCCACATATCCTTAGCTGCCACACCAGAATCATTTCTAATCCATACTCCTAAATATTTCATTTTATCATGTCCCCATAAATACTGATATTGTTAAACCAATCTGTATGTGGGTACATAATTTACCACTATTGCCTTTGTTTTAGCTTCATTAATTTTGTATTCTGAAAAGATCTAAAACTACCCCAAAATGTTCCACAACACTGTAATGTCTCTTTCTGGTTTTGTCAGGTATAAAATAATATCATGTGCAAATAAAGCCAGATCTTGTTGACTACCATGCCAATTATATCCTTGAATTTCTGAGTCCCTTATTTTCTCTGCCAATGGTTCTAAATATAAAACAAATAACAAATGGGAACCAGGATACCCCTGCCTGGTTCCTCAGCTCAAGCAGAAATTATCAGAGAGGACCCAATCCGCTTTAATTTTCCCCTCCGATCCATCATATATCCTCCTAATCAACCTTATAATATTTTCAGGAAATTCAAATGCTTCCATTGTCCTGCTCATAACGTCCAAGCTTGCTCTGTCAAATGCTTTCTCTTCACCAAGACCCACCAACAACATATTTTCTTACATTCTGCTTCCCTCTGGATCATCAATGTTCTGTTAATGCTGTCAAATGTTTGCCTCCCCTTCACAAAACCACACTGATTCATATCTATCAATTTTGGCATTACTTTTGTCATTCTTTTAGCCTTTAGAGACATGAACACTTTATAATCATGGTTTAGTATTGAAATGATCCTGTATGAAGCTAGGTCTGATGGATCTTTATCCTATTTAGGTATTACACCTGCCACTGCTTTCTTCCAGTATGTTGGTACTTCTCCACCTTTTAAAATACTGTTAAACAAACCTTCCAGATCTATATCAGTTTTTTCCTTCTAGCTTCTAAACTTCCACAGGAATACCATCTATTCCTGGGGACTTTCCTATAGATTTGTTATATATCAAAAATTTTATCTCATCTCCTCCTCTCCTAACTATTAGTAATTGAGCCTCATCTACCTCTAACCTTGGCATATTTAATTCTTACATAAACATTTCCATTTGCATCTTTTCTTGATCTCCATATTTCTCTGCTTTATACAGACTTTCATAGAATTTCTGAAATATTTCTAGTACATCTACAGGATCTCTTCTTACCTTTCTTGTTATAGGCTCCCTAAGCTTGGTGACAGTCCTTTCTACTTTCTGCTGTGCTAAAAGTTTTTGTGCTTTACTGTTATTATAAAAAAAAGTTGCTTAACAGCAATCTTTCTAAACTTGTGCGTATTATCAAGGTAATCCCTTATTATCTGCTTAACATTCTGCAGTTGATCCTCTTCTTGTTCTTCTCAAACTCCACCACCTCCTGGTTCTGTGATTACCTCACTAATAGACACCAGGCTGTTAGATGGAACTCTTCCTACTTCCCCTTTCTAGCAGTTAGGACAGGGGTCCCAGAAGGATCAATATTGGGCTCTCTCCTCTTCAATGTATTTACCAATGACCTTTTCTCATCCTGCCCCCAATCCAATCTTATTTAGTATGCTGATGACTCGACCATCATCAACTCTGCTGACAACATAGAAAACCTTCAATCCCTTACACAAAACACACTCCACTCAGTTGAAAACTGGCTACAATCCAACCAACTCCTGCTAAATGCGAGCAAAACTAAGCTACTACTTTTCCTACCTAAAAATCTGGAAAATGCAAACAGAACTTTTCTGTAACATCCCTTAACGGAACAAAAATTTCTGTTGACACCCAAACAAAACTCCTTGGAGCAATAATTGATGATGAACTTAAATTCAACCATCACATTCATAGCTCAATAAAAAATACTAAAAACTAAGCCTGCTTTACCATCACAAAAACTTTCTTCCCTGTGCATCCAGGCCATCCCTTGCCCAACCCCTGCTTCTACCATTCCTACTCTTTGCTTCACCTATTCTTACCCATCTACAGAGTAACCTAATAGCCAAACTAGAAACCACATATAACAAAGTAGCCAGATTTGCTGCAAATCAACCTTACAAATCCCATCACTGCCTCTCATTAAAGGCTTTACACTGACCTGACTTTTCCAACTTACTGCCTCAATCCCAACTCCTTATAGCCCACAATATACTAAACAGTCCTAAATCCTGCCCATCCCTTGCAAATTCTCTGACACTTTATACTCCTCAATGCCCACTAAGAAGTACTAATCAATACTTTCTTGAAGTTCATAAGCGAAACAAAACCTTTGGAAAAATATTCTATTGTCACTCAGTTGCAGAAAATTGGAACACACTCCCTTTAGCCCTTAGACTACTTAAAGACAAAAATGCCTTCAATAAACAGCTTAAATCTTTTTTCCTATCAAATTGGATATGTTCATGCTCTAAACTAATACCCAAGAAACATTCAGGGATAACCTAACTTAACTGTATCACTTCTAGCTCTCCCTCACTACTACCTATACATTTTTTTCCATCATATTCCATACTAGTTAGCTCATGTTACACTCACTTCCCATAATCCCTTATTACTGTTCTTTAATTCATTTATTAATTTCCAATGTTCACACAACTTTATCTGTATATTTACTTACTTCATGCCCAGTACCTTGGTTCAGCAATGTATTGACCTTAGTCTTACCATATTTCTGCTTAGTTTCTTGCCATACTACGTGAAAATTTCCATATATGTATTATATTGTATTTCTATCCATTCTATATATTCCTTTACTGCATGTTATGTAATTACTTCAGAAGTATGTATACTTAAAATGTGATCTGTGTTTATCTTTGTTCTTACTATTTGTTTACTTAAAATTTTTTTTGGGAGCTTTTCTCCTCATGTCTCTGCTGAAAATAGAGCTTCTAAGAACCCAGACAGACTAACCCGGTTAACAAATGTAAAAACAAAATAAATAAAATAAATTAATTGTTCTGCGAGATTCCCCCTATTCTGCAATACTTTAACATTTGTCTGACCCTCTAAATAGTTCTTACTTCTTAACCATGGCTCCCTTTCTTTTATTTCCACCCTATTTTTAGACTCCACCTTAACTTTATCCCACTCCATAGCTACATTTTTCAGAAGGAATTTTATCCTGATAGCTCCTGAATAATCTCCACTTCCCATTCCTTAAATTCCTTTCTTTTAAACAGATTGGTGGAAAAACACCAGTGTCTCATTTTTATTTAATTAGCCTATGTTTTTATTTTAGTTATTATTGGCACATGATCTGAAATAGTTATTGGATGCATATCAAAACCTTCAATTAAATGCACATGTTCCTATGAAATGTAGATTCTAGCCTAGCACAATTTTTATATATTGGGGAATAATATATAAATTCACTCCAAACTTCTGTTACTGAATTCACATCTTCCATGTCAAATATTTTCATAAATTCCTTCAAAAATCTACCCTCCTTTGTTATATTTTCCCTTCTGGGCTCAGCAGACACATCTTCACTGTTTCAAATCATATTCCAGTCCCCACCTATAAGTAATATTTCTTGCTGAAAACTGATTATTTCTCCCAGAATGTTCTTAAGCTCAATTATAGCAGTTTTAAGTGGAATATAAATATATGCCAGTGTAATCCTTCTCCCTTGTCAGTAGCCCCTTAGCACTACAAATCAGCCATTATTATCTTTTTATCCTCTTCTATCACTATCGGAGCGCCTTTTGCAATTAATATAAGTACTCCTCTTTTCCTTTGCCTCAGTATTCCACTGAATAACCATCCTGAAAACCTTTCATTATAAAAGTCACATGTTCAGTTCTTTCTGTGTCTCCTGTAACATAGCTATTTGCATTTGACATTTTGAATATAGTTCATTACTCTTTCTTTGTTTGCATTAACCTGTGAGACCATTGACATTTAATTACATTACAGAAAGGATCATTGCATTAAAAAGTTATTATTCCCACCTTTTATGTATAACACCTTTTTTGTTAAATGTCTAGTTCCAACTTTTGTGTTACAAGCATACACTCTTTGACAGGTTGAACTTTTACACAGTTGTTTCTTGTCATATCCATTTGAGCCTATGTCACATCTTCAAAACCTTTTCTTTTATTGAATGCCCTCAAACAAAAAACAAACACACCCCCAATACCCTAAAACCTATTAACTTAATAATAACACTTAAAACTATGTACATCTTCAAATTCTAAAGTCGTGCCCTCCTAATAAGAACAAATGTCCCAAAATGACAGCCACACTCACAGACTTACGTTAACCTAAAAGAAAAGTTAAACATACTATGATGCATGGTGAAGGCTGTCCTTCTACTAAGTGCTAATTGGTTTTGCATTTTCTTTATATCTGTCCCAGCTGAGAAAACCCCTGAATGCTTTCAGAGAACCTCATGTCTTAGCCAATTTCTCTTCTCAGTTTTTTTCCTTCTCTCCACCAGCCTGTAGCCAGTTTCTCTTTATCAGATTGTCTCCAAGGAGACATGAGAACCAGGCAGCCAGTTTCTCTTTTGCAGATTGTTTCCATGGAAACATGAAGACCAGCTTCAGAATTGCTACTGAGCATACATGTATTTGCTAGAAAAAAAGCCTCACAATATTCAATATTCTTTATCGTTTACTTGCTTACTCTTAAAACTTGCTACCAAATCAATCTAAGGTCATATCCTCATGCAAAAATAAGAAAAAACACATTATTTTTTGTAATGCTCTTTTAACCAGGCTGTTTTTTTATTGCATTGTCTACATTTCTTAAAACTGAACAAGAAGAAAGAGAGAAGGGAGAAAGAAAAGAAAAAAAAAGAATGGCACCTGTTTATAATGCCCATTACACTTAAAAATAACTGAGGAAACTTTACCTTATAGCATGCAAAGAAAACCATACAGCACAAAAATAGTGCTAGTAAGAAAAAACATTTTCTTTACTTACAGTTAACTTTCTCCCTCCTCTTCCCCTCCCCAAAGCATTTTTAAACATTAATGACATGAAGTAGGGCATATGCTTTAGAGTCCCCCAAATGTGCAACAAATTCTAAAAAAGTCCAATATTTCCATATTTTCTTGTTCTGTCATATTTCACACATATAGTTATTGCACTATAATCCTACTTTAAGTTACTGGTTTTATTACAGTCCATCTTCACCTCTCAAATCCTTTGTCTGCTTCATTTCCAATGTGCTCTCAATTCTTCTAGTCAACTCTCATGCATCCTTTCTTTACTCGAACATTTTCTGGTGAAACACACCGAAAAACTTTTCATGGGTATAGTCTCTCTGTGGTCTTTATTACCAGAAGAACAAGAAGCAGAATCTCTTTCTGTTTCACAGCTCAATTTTGGTTGGACAAACTTTTGTATTTCCTCCTTAGCATCTACTTCATCAAGAAATGAGTTTGCCCCAACAGGAAAGAATACTTTGAAGACAGCTGAGTACAGCAGTTTGAATCTGACACCTGCACCTCAACATTCCGTAAATAGTGGAATACATTTGCTTCTCTTCTGCCTTGCATACAATGAGTAATAATTCTCCACAAACACTCTGCTGTCTCCCAATTTTAGTACTTTGTCCTTCCACCACAGTTTTGTCAAAATCAACTCCTTCTGGTAGGATTACATCTTTACTATTAAAGATCTAGGTTGGTTTCTCATAGCCAGGTTTGGAGCATACACACGATGTGCCCTTTCAGCTAACAACTCCTGTTGTGGAATACTAGTCCAGTTGCTTATTTGTGCTTTCATAAAATTAATGCAGTCTGTTACTTCCAGATTTCCATACGGAGGCAATATGGTGGTCAAAAGTCAGTTTGCTATCAACCTGGGTGTCCAAGTCTCTCACAACTGATTGCGTGCTTAAGACCTTATTATCAATGTGATAATTTGTGGGGACATCAAGCTCCATAAAGGGGATGATGATGATGCATTTTTTCGCATTTAATTTGAGACCATGTTTCTAGCACCAGTCATTTGTTTGGGTGAGACCCTCTTGGAGGATGTCCACATCATTAGGGGAAATGATTACAGCACCCAGCTTGCAGTCATCTGCAAACTTGGTCAGCCGTAGC
The DNA here is from genome assembly GCF_019279795.1 of Protopterus annectens. Taxonomy (NCBI): domain Eukaryota; kingdom Metazoa; phylum Chordata; order Ceratodontiformes; family Protopteridae; genus Protopterus; species Protopterus annectens. The sequence continues at coordinate 711,414,726 of NC_056748.1, read as the reverse complement.
CCACTGGATTTTGGCCTGCACTTCAGAAAAATATATCCCAAACAGCAGAGGCCCTAAGGGTATACCACTCATTATGGGTCTACTGCTTGAGGTGGCTTCCATTATTTTGACTAGGTGGGTTCTATCAGTGAGCCAGTTTGCTACCCATCTGGTAACATATGGATTGATGGCTAGTTGAGAGAGTTTATCTATTATATATGAGTGGGGAATAGTATTGAAGGTTTTGGCCAGGTCAAGGTAGGTGTTGTGCACTGTCTTCCCCTCATCCATGGTCTTGGACACTGCCTCAAAGAAGACAACAAAATTTAACAGGCATGACCTCCCCTTAACAAAACAAAAGTGTATGGGATTGAGCATCTGGAAGTTGCCAATGTCCTTGTTAATGAGGTCCATGATAATCCACTCTATCGCCTTGCAGGTCAGGTTAGTTAGGCTGATGGGTCTATAATTTCTTGGATTGGTGGATGCTCCACCTTTGTGCAAAGGGATGACAGTGTCTGTCCTCCACTCGACTGGGATGAAGCCAGTATTCAGGCTTTGGTTGAATAGGGTGCCTAATGGTTCTGCAAGTTCCTGCCTGAGTTCATGTAGGATGCAGCCTGGGATGTTATCTGGTCCCATGGAGGCTGTATTTTTGCCTTTGAGAGGGCAGTGATAACTGCTCCCTAGAGCTAAGAGGGGGGTCAGGTACCGGGGATGCCCTGTTTTACTGATGGAGGGAACAGACGGGTGAAGTTTTCACTGAACCTGTCTGCCAGCAGGTCAGCTATAGCATTTGTGCATGTGGTGTCCTTGACCACCAGTTCTGAGCAGATCTGGGTGCTTCCCTTGAGATTATGGACATAAGTGAAGAAGGCCTTATGATTGTCTTTAGTAGATGTGGCCAGTTTGGACTCAAAGTTTGCTCTGGAGGGTTTCAGTAGTGCTCTTATTTTCTTGTTCAGACTAAGGAGAGATTGCTTCCTATTAGGCACCTGCTCCTTCTTGGTCCTAGGCAGCACTTTTTTTTTCCATTTTATTATAGAGTTTATTTATTGCAGATGTTCACCAGACAGGTTCACTCTGATTTCATCCTGTCAGGTATTCCTGATTCTATGCAGTTATATAAATGCTCTTATAATACTTTGGTGTAGGTTTGGATATATGTGCCAGTTTGTATGGAGGGGGAGGGGGCTGTGAAGCTGTTTATACTTTCCCTCAGGAGATTGCAATTAGCTTAGAAGAAGTTTTTTTGTTTGACTCTAACTAGGGAGGTCGGGGGAGATGGTGACTTCAAAAGTGACCTCTTTGTGGTCGGATCTTACCAGGGATGATGACACTGTAGGGATGCTGCAGTGGGTACTCATGTTAGTTAATACCAAGTCCAAGATATTTTCACCTCTTGTGGGAGTGTTGACCAACTGGTCCAAGGCATTTGCATTGACAAAATGAAGGAATCTCTGGACATTTGTGTTTTGGCATGAGTATTTCTTTCGATCTATGGCTGGATAGTTAAAGTCACCCAGGATCAGAGTAAAGGGTTGAATCCTGATAGATTTGAAGAGGTCAAGATAGGTGGAGTGGGCATCTTTAGTAAAGTTGGAGGCCTATAGCTAGCTATGATTTGAATAGGGGTCTTGATATTGTTGACTGTACCTGGAGTGTTTCCTGTGCGACATACTGTTTACACACACACATATACTGCAACTCCACCTCCTTTTGCTTTGCTGCCCTTGGTTTCGGGTCTGAATGTATGATAGGATGAGTAACCTGGTATGGCTGGGGTGCTCTCTGCAGCTTTGAACCAGGTTTCTGTGACTGCACAAATGTCAGCATCTTCCAGGTATTCAGTAAAAGTCAATGTTTGAAGATATCAGCTTGGCCATTAGGCAAACGCAACAATGGCCAATAGACAGGAAAAGGAAAGCCTCATATTCTAATCCCAAAACAAAAGTAAAGGCTAAATAATGAGGAAATTATAAAGGTTTGCTTCCTAGCAAGGTAATGCTCAAGCTAGACTCCAGTAGTATAGAGAGTGAGAACTTCCAGATGTATACGCTGGTTTTAAAAGGGCAGAGGCACCAGTGATCAAATTGTCAACACCTGCTGGATAATGGCAGAAGTAAGGAAGATCCTGAAGAAAATTTATTTTGATATTTTATACTAATCTATAAGAAGCAACAGTTAATATGAAACATGGAATAACTAACTGGTTTAAGACTGATAAAGGAGTAATGCAAGGTTATATATTGTTTCCTTATTTATTCAATTTATATGCTGAATATATCATGCAAAATGGTGAATTAGATGAATCAGATGCCAGAATCAGTATTGCTGGGATAAAGATCAAAAATCTCAAATAACCAGTTGCCACTCTAATGGCAGAAAGTGAAGAAGACTTGGAGTCTGTTGATGAGGGTGAAAAGTAGAATGCTCAAAAAGTGGTTTGTTGGCCACCATCAGTCAATACACAAATAAATAAATCAATAAATATAATCATCTCATTTAGCCGTATTAGTCCTTTGTAAATAGATAGAAGTGGAAGTAGTGACAGGTTTTATTTTCTTGGGCACAAAGATATCTGCATATGGTTACTGCAGCCAGGAAGTTAAGAGATGCCTGCTTCTTGGAAGGAAAGCTGTGACAAATCTGGATACGATTTTAATAAGTGAAGACACCATATTGTCAACAGTGGTCCCATATAATTAAAGCTAATATATGGCTTTGATGGTTGAACTATAAGCAATGCTATGCACTGGAAAATAATGCTTTTGAACACTGGTGTTGGAGAAAAGTTTCAAGAACTGCATATTTAAGGAAATAACCCCCAACTGGTAAATGCAATAACTGACAGTGAAGCTCTCATACTCTCACCCCATAGTATGAAGACAGGATTCACTAGAGAAGACATGGTTGTTTCGGGAAAGACTGAATGCAAAAGTAGAAAGGGTAGCAGAGGTAAATGGGATGTCATCTTTACCAAAGTAATGTATATGATTTGCAAAAACTTAAAAGAAGCACTTCTTAACAGACAGACTTTGTGTGCTAAAGTCCTTGAGGTCACAAAAAGAGTAAGATTCAACCAAACAACTAAGCAACAAGAAAGGGATGAGCCCTCAGATTCATTTTCTTTCTTGCTATCCCTCCCTGCATCTGACCATCAGCTGCTCACTGGGTCTGCTAGACCCACATTAGCCTCCTCCTGGATCAACCTGACCCTTGTCCGTGGCCAGTGAGGAGATCAAGGACACTGGTGAAACACATCTTACTGCTGCTGGCATGTGTGCCCTAACTCCCCCTCTTCCACCCCACAGCATCCTTGTGAGTTCTATAACTGCTGCCTACATGAGGTGCATGTATTTTTCTGCATCCTCCCCACCAGGCGATATACCACTTGCAGCACAGAGCTCACCCAGCTCACATTGCAGCTAACAAGGGCAACCTTGCTTTCCTTGTGATGGGTGAAATGTGACATCAGCCACTCATTCACATCCTCCTCCCACCCAGTCAGTCCTTCTAGCAACCATTCCGCTAGCTAAACCCAGATCATCTGAGTTGCAGTAAGGGCTTTATTCCTCTGTGCCACAGGGCCAGACGACTTTGTATTAGTTACCTTGTCTTAGGAGGTGATTGATATCCATATGGTCATAAATTCAGTTATACTTCTGCATGTTTAGACTTCTCAAGTATCATGTCTCATGTATCTGACAGCTTATATATAGGCATTTCCATGGACATGAGACTTATCAGTAATGGTGGTCAAAAGTTGTCAGTAAGGTTTGAAAGAAGGAACATTTATGGATGTCATTTCTGTTTTGTATTTTTTTTTCTTTTTCCAACAAACATCTTTATTAAATTTTCACATATGACATAACCAATCTTACATTTATATAAATGAAAAACAAACAAAATGACACCACTTTAGTTGCAAATATTATACATCACAGACACCATTGAAACAACTGTAGATCCAAACATTATACATAACATATAATCTATCCAGTCATTGTCAGTTAAGCATTACATAGCACATTCAAATCCTGCCTCTTAAACCTCGTTCCTTCTCTGTATATATTTTTCCCACAATTCACATTTTTCCTAAGTAGTTTGCACCTTCCCTTTTCTAAAGATCTCACTTCCAGTTGTTTTATCTCTGTTACTATAGTCACTACTTCTAGTAAAGTTGGTCTAGACTTTGATTTCCATTTTCCAGTAATTGTTTTTTTGGCAGCCACCATAACTAAACTCATCAAGGCTTTACTATGTTTTACTATGTCTAGGCAATTCCAATTCTGTATCATAACTCAAAAAAATCATCTCCCCAGGCAATCCAATCTGCTCACCCAGCATCTCCAATATAGTGGACCGGACGGAATCCCTAAAGCCTGCCAGCTCATTACATTCCCTAAAAATATGTTCCCAGCCACCTCTTTCTTGCCCATCACACCTCCATTTGCTATCCACCTGAGGCAAAATTCTTTGGAGTCTACTTGGGGTGTAAAAATAACTATGTAAACACTTCCAGGCAAAGAACCTAAATCTTCTAGACTTTTTTACATATTTGGGAGATATACATATATCCCCCATTGTCTCTTTGTGACTTGCTTATACATTCTCTATTCCCAATCCTTTCTAAGCTCCTCTGATTGATTCTTATAATTATTATGCAATATTTATATAATTTACTAATTATTCCTTTTTAAATAGCAGCTTCTATTCTAGATTCTATTAAAAACTGTACATGTGCTGGTCTTTCATTTAGAAGCCCCCTATTTCTTTCTCTTTGCCTATACTATGATATCAGTCCTTGATAGGGAAGTCAATCTTTAACCTGCAGTCCAAATAAATTCTTGGCCTCTTCCCATTCTATTACCTTTCCCTTTCTAGTTATTTGCTCCCAATACCTTGGTTCCTTTGCCAGATTTCTCCAATAAATTCCTTGCCTGTTATCTGTATCCCTAACCACAGTCAACCCTATCAGCAAAATCTCTTTTCTCCATTCTTGTGCTAGTCTAGTTCTTAGAATACTCCCTGCTATTTTATGAATATAATACTCTGTATGATTGTTGTTGTTCTCCTTAAGAGTCTGCATCCACAACTCCAATCTCTTCTTATTTCTTGAGCTTCCTCCCTGTATCAGCATCATTTCTTTCCACTTTGAATTATAGTTTTCTGCTTGTGCTATGTATAAGAGCCTTAACTGTGTTGTTCTAAAGTACCCCCCTCAAATTATGTAATCCTAGTCTGCCTTGTCCTATTATCCCACTTGACCCTTGCTGTCTTCCCTTCCCAGATAAAATCCTTCAACTCTTTTTTAATTGCTATCCACAGCTTCTCCTCTGGTTGATAAAATTATGCCTGGTGTGTATAAAACTAAAAGGACTAAAAACATTCTAATGGTTTGTATCTTAGTATCCATATCCATATAACAAAGCTTCCAGTTTCTCAGCTGTTGTATTATCTTCTGTTTAGTCTCTTCCCACATATCCTTAGCTGCCACAACAGAGACATTTCTAATCCATACTCTTAAATACTTCATTTTATAATTTCCCCATGAATATGGATATTATTGGACCAATTAATGTGCAGGTACATAATTTACTGCTATTGCCTTTGTTTTAGCTTCATTCATTTTGTATCCCGAGAAGATTTAAAACTGTTTTAAAATGTTCCACAACACTTTAATGTCCCTTTCTGGTTTTGCCATGTATAAAATAATATAATCTGCAAATAGAGCCAGCTTTTCCTGACTACCATACAAATTATACCCTTGAATTTCTGAGTCCCTTATTTTCTTTGCCAGTGGTTCTAAATACAATGTAAACAACAAAGGGGAAAAACGGATAACGCTGCCTAGTTTTTCTACTCAAGCTGAAGTTATGTGAGAGGACCCCACCCACTTTAATTTTTGCCTCTGATCCCTTATATATACTTCAAATCAACCCTTATAATTGTATCGGGGAAAGCAAATGCTTCCATTGCCCTGCTCATGAAGTCCCAGTTTACTCTGTCAAATGCTTTCTCTGCATCAAGACTCACCAAAAAAGGTGGTATTTTTTTATATTCTGCTTCCCTCTGGATCATGAGTGTTCTGTTAATATTGTCAAACATTTGCCTCCCTTCCACAAAATCACACTGATTCATATCTATCAATCTTGGTATCACGTTTGCCATTCCTTTAGCCATTATAGACATAAACACTTTATAATCATGGTTTAATATTGAAATAGGCCTACATGAAGCTGGATCCAATGGATCTTTACCTTCTTTAGGTATTACTGTTACCACCGCCTTCTACCATGATGCTGGTACTTCTCCTCCTCTTAAAATACTGTTAAACAAAACCTTCCAGATCTTTATCAGTTTTTCCCTCCTAACTTCCAAACTTCCACAGGAATATCATCTATTACAGGGGACTTTCCTATAGATTGGTTATACATAGCCATTTTTATCTAATCTCTTCCTATTCTGTTAGTAATTCAGCCTCATCTACCTCTAACCTTGGCATATTTAATTCTTCCATAAACATTTCCATTTGTACCTTTTCTTGATTTCCATATTTCTCTGCTTTATACACAGTTTCATAACATTTCTGAAATATTTCTAATACTTCTCCAAGATCTCTTCTTATCTACCTTGTTATAGGCTACATAAGCTTGGTGACAGCCCTTTCCACTTTCTGTTGCCTGAGTTGTTGTGCTAAAAGTTTTTGTGCTCTAGAATTATTATGTGGAGCTTTTCTCTCCCGGGTCTCCACTGAAAACTATCCAAATGCTCAGTTGGACTAACCTGGTCAACAAATGTAAAATAAATAAATAAAATAAAACTAAAGGGAGCAGTTATAAAAGCAGAATAATGCTGTAAGTGCTGACATTTTGTTGATATATACTAAGGATTTGCTGGAGACAGATTTTTTTTTTTATAGAAATTTAGTGAGGCTTCCCTAACTATGGTTTAAATGTGGCAAATATTTAATTTTATGCATTTATAGTTTACTTTGATTTTGTTACGACATATGGTGCCATTCTATGCAATAAACTGACAGAAAGGTTGACTGAATTATAGATTAACACATATTTGTTTAAAACAGAAAACACTTATTAAACTACAAACAAATGATTGATATAATAGGTACTTATCTACCTGGCTGTCAGTTTTAATGGAGTTTTAATGGAGTTTTCCAGTACTCAAGAAGAGGCCTTCCTTTATGCAATAGTATTTTGCGAATTGGAGTTATATGGATGTGGGATGCACAGTTCTGCAGATGACCAGGTTAGTCCAACTGAGCATTTGGATCATTTTCAGTGGAGACCCGGGGAGAAAAGCTCCACAGTGAGTTTATATATTTTTGCATACAACAATTCAGAATTCATACTTGCAACTAGCCAACAGTTATAAGAACATTTAGAATGAATCATACGGAGAATCAACAGGTCCAATATTATCAAGGAATAATGTGTTTTCATAACTTCTGTTGGGTTATCTTACATACAACAGTTAAGGATTCCTTTGCCTTGTAAATTTGGCTAATGGGCCTGTAATTCCCAGAGTTTGTAGTAAACCCCATTTTTGTAAGGACAACACCATAACAGTTTCCCAAACCTCAGTGACATATGTTGCATCAAGCCTTAAAAGTTAAACAAAGGCAGGACAGGTTTCAGTGAGGGCACGTTTGTTAAGTACCCACTCCCTGAGTCAATAGAAACTGTGTTTTACTTTCTTCTATGTTAGCTCCGTTTTCATCAGTATTCCCATCCAACAATTAGCTGGCCAATAAGATGCCCATCTCCTTTTTTCAATAACTCTGTTAGCTCAAAATATTTCTATTTACAGAAGCTTCGTAAAAAATGGAACATGCTTCAAAGAAGCTATCATATAAACTCTGCATCTCCTTACAGTTGTTATGACTACTCACCTGTCACATTACTACTACTCCCCCATCAGAAGTCATACATCGTATCACATTCTAAGCTCTAGTATAACCACCTTTTAATTCTACTTTCTTACATTATCAGCTACTTCACAAAATCACACACACTACAAGTATACTTTACTCAATATGCGCCCCATATTTCTAGACAGTACCTACTGCAAGTAACTACGCTTATGAATACATTACATTTTCTTCGTTTATGTTTATCGGATAATGTATGTTTGTTGTTTACGCTCTCCCTGTCCAGCATAAACCAACAAATGATCCAGCAACTCAGCGATCTTCCTCGGTAAACAAACACATTATATATAAAAAATATACATACATACACAGTTCGACATTTACATTTCTAGATGGGTTTTGTTGTACTCCCTTCTATTTTGAAGTACAAATAACCCAGATATAGGCAGAACAAAGACAAGGTGGGACATTTCCTTGTCTCTCTGAATAGTTTCATAGTTTCATAGTTTCATAGTATAGTACTAGGCTATCTGCCCTGGGGCATTTGTAAGCCTAGCCATAGTGATGTGGCTTTTGCCACCCCATGAAATGGTACAAAAATGTACAGAATAAATCTAGAATACTGTGCCTCTGTCTAGTAGTGACACAATGAAGGTCCCCTTATATAATTGAATTAGTTTACTGTGCCCCTGTCTAGCAGTGACACAGATGTGACCCCTGGGGTAAACTTACGATCTCCCATCCACTCATCAAGATTTCTCTTGAAGAGAGTCAGTGAGGGCTCTGCCTAATACGAACTGGGATCCTGTTCCAAAGCATGGGAAGCCTCTGGGTTATGAATCTATCCCTCCAGCATGTCCTATTCATACTTGTGCCGAGGTTTAAGTCTTTAGCTCTAGTGGTCCTGATGGATTTGGATTTTTTGAGGTGGAGCATGTCCATCAGATCCTGATTGGACATGGCCTTGTACTTCAGGCAGAGATCACCTCTGAGCAGGCGGTATGCTACTGAATAGAGCTGAAGTTTCTTTAGTCTGGCAGAATAAAACATATGTTGGAGACCCTTGATCCTTTTGGTGAGGTACTTTTGTGGTCTCTCCAGCTGTTGCAAATGCCGGGTGAGGTACATACCAAATGGGGCATTGTACTCAATCATGGGTCTGATGAGGGAGGAATATAGGGGTACAATGACATCCTTGGATCTGGATGTGAATCCCTTCATGATGAGGTGTGCAAGGTAGAATGTTTTTCTAACCACTTTGGCAACGTGGGTGTCAAATGAGAGGTCGCTGTCTACTTGGGTCCCTAGGTCTCTGATTACTTTTTCCGTACTCAGTGGGTTGCTGTCTATGTGATAATTTGTGGGTACTTTGTTTTTTCCAAAAGGGATGACTATACATTTTTGGCATTTAGTTTAAGGCCGTGACTACGGCACCAGTTGTCCGTTTCAGTGAGGCCTTTTTGTAGGATGTGTGTGTCTGCTGGTGTATCGACTATGGCGCCTAGTTTGCAGTCATCGGCAAACTTTGTCAGCCACAGCCCTCCCATGTTTGCTTTAACATCTGAAAAATAAATGCCGAACAAGAGGGGTCCCAGGACAGATCCCTGTGGGACATCACTTGTGACTGGCTTTGAGTCTGACATTGCTCCAGCGATTTTAACTTTATGGGTTCTGTCCTTTAGCCAGTTTGCAACCCATCTAGTGACATAAGGGTTTACTTTTAAGCTGTTTAGCTTATCTATGATGTCTGAGTAGGGTATTGTGTCGAAGGCCTTAGCCAAGTCCAGGTATGCTGTATGGACTGCTTTGCCCTCATCAATGGCTCTAGTGACTGTTTCGAAAAAGTCAACCGGGTTTAAAAGGCAGGATCTGCCCTTTACAAAGCCAAACTGGGTGGGGTCAAGGGTCTGTAGGTCCCCTATGTCTCTGTTTATAAGTTCCATAATGATTCTTTCCATTGCTTTGCAGATCAGGCTAGTTAAGCTTATGGGGCGGTAGTTTCCAGGGTCTGTAGAGGCACCCCCCTTGTAGAGTGGGACCACTGTTGCTGTACGCCAGTGTTCAGGTACATATCCCGAAGTAAGGCTAAGGTTAAATAGCATTTTTATGTGTGGGTTTAGCTCCTCTTGGAGTTCACGTAACATGCACCCCGGGATACCGTCAGGTCCCATTGATGCTGTGTTTTTTGCTTTGTTTAGGGCGGTTCTCACTTGGACATCTGAGATGACAGGCAGATTACATTCAGCTGGGATAAGTATTTCTACTTTTGGGGGGTGAAGGAGGGGAGAAATTTGCACTGAATCTGTCAGCCAGAATGTTAGCAATATTTGTGGGTTTAGTGTATTTTTTGTTGTTGTGAACCAACTTTGAGCATATCTGAGGGTTTCCGCCCAGGTTTCTAACATAACTGAAGAAGGCTTTGTGGTTATCTTTAGTGTCCTTAGCGATTTTTCTCTCAAAGTTTGCCTTGGATGTTTTTATGAGAGAACGTAGTTTTCTGCTAATGTTGATCAGACATGTCTTCCCTTCATGGGATTTTGCTCTGACGTGCAGTAGCTTCCTTCTTTTGTTATACAATTTGTTTATGGCTGAGGTCCACCAGACAGGACGCATACATTTGGTGGAGAGGGACTTGGATTTGTTTGGGATTGCATGATCCATGCATTCTTGGAGATGTCCATAGAAGGCATCTGTGAAGGATTCGGCATTGTGGGATGTGGTATCCACTGGCACAGTGGGCTTAAAGGATACCATCTCCATCTTAAGAAGAGTGAAGTCTGCTTTTGAGAAGTTTTTCACTGTGGTCTTTTGTGCTGGGGGTAGAGGTGGGATATGTATATCCAGGGTGATTAGTTTGTGGTCAGATCTCACTAGTGAGTTGCATGTGTGCAAAACTGGGACAATTGTGTGATTTCTCAGCACTTCATCAAATTTCTTTTCAAATACAAGTACTTTCGCTTCATGTAGATGGGAAGAACGTTCCATGGAAAAGTGTTCTCATGATACACATATGTAGATGTAAAGTGTATATTGCACGAAACATAGTTCTGCAGTTGTCATAGAAATTATACCTTGTAACTTTTTAAGTCTTTAATTTTATAAAGTTTTAAAAACAAATGCCTGTCAGTCCTGAAAGATTCACCACTAATGCACCAGAAAAAGCAGACCAGAAATAATAGACAAAATTCATGGATATTGTACGAAAATCTGTACAGCTGAGATGTATGAATTGAATGCAAACAGCAGAATGGGACCATTCAGCAGGTATTTACTGTAACTGCCTGCTCGGGCTTACAGCTGAATATATCATCACATATATAAGAAAGAATTTATTTAAAAAAATGATTACATGTGGAGTCAGGATGTGAGGAAAGATGCAGCAAATCGTTAGCCCAATAGCAGACTGAGAGAAATACAAAGCTAAGGAACAGTTGAGATTCTGAGCCAAAGCAAGATTGGAACAAAAGATATACAGGATGTTTATAGGTAAAATGACACTGTGGGTGGGAATTTGAGTGACGTGAACAAATGGGCGTTACTTTGGTGATCTTTAGTGTCGACCCGAATTATAAACGCTGGGATTGTCCCTTTAATGCTGCAGTTTTCCTGCTTTGAAGTTTGCTTCTGCACATTTATCAAGACCAAATGACATTCTTATATCATCTGAAAAAACCTTTGACAACTTGAGCTTGTGCTTTCAATTCCTCTTCTGATGAGCTATACAGTTTTAAATCATCGACAAAGAGAAGATGAGAGGTCTTTACACTCTGTTGTTTTCTAGCAGCCAAATTATAGCCATGGGCTAGGCTGTTAGGTAGACAGCTTAATGGGTTAAGGGAAGACAGAATAGCAGCGGTGACAGAGAGTCACCCTGGAATGTCCCCTGTTGAATTTTTATCCCTGGAATAATAATTTGTCCTTTGTCATGGCTTAATTGCAAAGAGAGCTGCCACTGTTTCATGGTCACTGTAATGTAGTTGATCAGTGTAGGGTGTATCTTATACATTTTTAAGCGCTGTTTTATTCATGAATGTGGGATACTATCAAATGCTTTTTTGTAGTCAATCCATGCCATACTTAGATTCTTCCCCTTTTTACAGTTCTCCACTATGATTTTATATAACAAAAAATTATCCTTTGTTCCATATGACTTTCTTTTATTGCTATTTTGTTCTATTGCCATAATTGAGTTTTCTTCTAAATGACTACAAACTCTGTCATCATCAGTTCCAGTGTATAGTTTATACATTGTTGGAAGGCAAGTTATTGGTCTGTAATTTTTATGGTAGCTTGCAGGTTGACTCTTAAGTAGGAACATTGTTTTTCCTGTTGTTAGCCAGGTTGGTGTCTGTTTGGGGTGCACATATAAATAGTTTTTACTCATGGCTAAATCTTCATGCAAAGATGTTAATACTTTTAACCAGAAGTTAGGTACTGCATCTGGGCCTGGGGTTTTCTAGTTAGAGGCTTTCCTTAACTTTGTTTCAATCTCTCTGGCTGTTATTTCATCTAATTTCATATGCTTTCTTTTACTTCTTCTATCCATTTAGCATCTTTGTTATGTTCCACAGGATCTTCATAAATACTTCTCCAAAATGTATCTATTTCTTCCTTTTTTGGTGGTCTTTCAATTCCTTTTACCTTGTTTCCCAATTCTTTTTAACACTTTTTTGGGCCATCAATAAATTGTTTATTTTGTACTTTTCCTTTATATTTTTTTGCATATCTTCTAAGTTTTTCTCCCTGTGCTGAGATTTTTAGTTTATTTGCGATAGTGCATGATAGATCATGATCTGTTCTAATACTGCACATTGCCTTTATCACATCTATCTTTCTAAGTATTTTTGTTGATCTGTTCCCTCTTCTATACTCCTCCAACAGTGACACTTCTTGTCTCAATTGCTTTATAGTTTTTTCTGCTCAATACTTCCATGATGGTATCTGATTGTTCCCCTTTCTTTCCCCTTACTAAACCGTGTTCTTGTGGCAGAATTTTATCAGTTATCAATTTGGCTGCAAAGTAATATATCCTGTTTACTTCTGTTATATTGCATGGATCTCTATGGACAGTCTTAATTACTGTGCTCATTTGTTTTATCAAACCTTTAACTTTTTGGGTTTTATTGACCTTCTGTAGTCTATTTCTTTCATTGATCTTATATGTCTATCCATCTCTACCAAATCAAGCAACTCTTCTCTTAGCTCATTTTATTCTAAACTGAGGAGACATTTTTTTGTTTTCCATTTCCTGTGGGCATTCTATAGAAAGTTCTATAGCATCTTCCTGTGGCATATTCTCTTCAATTTCATCCTGTGCCATCTGTTGTTCTGTCATATGGGAACTCACTGGCCTATCACTCCTCAACATTGACTGCATCAGAGTTTCCATAGTTTCCTATTCCTTCTCTTGCTGTCCAACTTCAAGTGAAAGTTTATACAGATTTCCTGTGGAAGGCTCCAAAATATCTTCATATGGCATCTGACCAATTGCTTCCCATTCCACTGGTTTCCCCTTAATTTGGATGTCCATTGCTCAATCCTGTTGTGGTGCTTTCTGAATTAGATTTTATACACTGAATCCTTCACTTTGCAGGTACTCTATAACCTCAGTTGCTATTTCTTTAATTTCTCCATTACTAATCTCCTTTGCTACATTTCTTCTTTGTCTTCTTATTTTTTTATATTGAAAAGTTTTCCATGTCCAGATTCCTTTGCCTTTATTTCTCTTCAAATAAGTTTGGTGCTGCTCTTTTTGTATTGATTAGTTTTGCTTTCTCCTTTGCATAGATATTACACCATATTAAATATCTTTTTCTTTCCCATGTCCATATTTGTTCTTCAGATGTCTCCTGATCTTCCTGTTTCTCCTTACTCCAGGGACTCATTCCATCATGCTGTGATGTAACCTGTGTTAGACCTTCAACACCAAATCCTTCACTTCGCAGGCACTCCATAACTTCAACTTCTATTTTTTTTAACTTCTACTTTACTAATCTTCTTTTCTATATTCCCTCTTTGTGATATTATTTTTTATTGTGAAATGTTCCATATATGAATGCCTTTGCCTGTATTTCTTTTCGAATGTCTTTGGGGCTGCTTCTTTATATTGATTAGTCTTTCACGTTTGCATATATATTTGCATCTATATCAGAACAGTGAACAGTAAAAATAGCGAACACTATTCTGTCGAACTATAAAGTTCGAAAGCCAAAAATGTCAAAGTCACGGATCAGCAAATTTTTTCCCAGGAAAAAATTCCCTGATTAAAAAATATATATATATATATATATATATATATATATATATATATATATATATATATAAAACCACAACCCCCCCCCCCACACAACTTAAATATACCAACTCAAGATCGCACCACAGTGGAGAAAACAGCAAAGTCCCGAGAACGGCCCAGCAATTTTTTTTCCCTGGGAAAAAAAATCGCTGTTCCGTGACTTCGACATTCTCAGCTTTCAAACTTTACAGTTCGACAGAAGAGCGTTCGCTATTTTCAATGTTAGCTCTTCTGATAGGGAACCAAATATTGCACCATATCAGATCTCTCCTTCTTCCTCATGTCTATATTTCTTTTTTATACTTTTCAAAAATCTCTAGGTTTTTTTGTTTATACTTTTGCACTTCCTCAGATGCTTCTTTTTCCAAACAGATCAAAAGTTTCTTGGTCTATATACTATTTTTCACACATCTGTTGTATTAATGAACACACATTTTTATTTGAGGCTTCTGACAGTTTTTCTTGTGGAAGTATTTTTCTTTCCTCTAATTTCTTTCTTAATCTTTTTGTATAACTTTTGTCTGGAAATTCTGGGCTTTTCGCATAATAGTAACAATACATAATTTCCTTCTTATCCTCAATAGTCCACTCTATTTATGGCTCTACTTTGGCCTATCAGTTTTTATGATTTCTGAGGACTGCTCCTTCCTTCTACTAGAGGGGATCCATCCTCTCCCTGGACCTACCCTGGCCCATTGTAGGAATGTTTCTGTATTTTGAAGATTCTACACTGTCATTTTTTCCAGTCCTGGCAGCAGTGCACCTACCAGGATTGGGCACTTTTTTATCCTGGGTCTTCTGCACCCAGCTATCTTTTTTAATTTTTGACCTACTTCTGTCCATGATATATGCTACATAAATATACTCTATATATTAGTGTCGTCTTGGTAAGATTTTGGGAAAAAATGGGTTCACCTCATGAAGGTACTCACTAAGACTTGAAGATGAATTCAATTTCAGCAACACTACTCTCCTTTGCTTACTGACTTATCATCTCTCCATTTGGATCCCTATCATCTCTCCATTCAGACCCTGCACCTAGCTGGATGAGTTTGTCAATGATGCCTGAGTGGGGAATAGTGCCAAAAGCCTTGGCTAAGTCTAGGTAGGATGTTTGCACAAATTTCCCCTCATCCAGGCCCTTGGTGACTGTCTCAAAGAAGTCCACCAAGTTTAAAAAGCATGATCTCCCTTTGACAAATCCAAACTGAGTAGGGTCTAGTGTTTGGAGATTACCTATGTCTTTGCTGATAAGGTCAATGATGATTCACTCCATGGCCTTGCAGATAAGGCTAGTCAGGCTAATAGGTCTATAGTTACCAGGGTCAGTGGAAGCACCACCTTTGTTCAAGGGGATAATGGTGGCCATTTTCCATTCAGCTGAGACAAAGCCAGAGCTTAGACTATGATTAAAAAGATTACCCAGTGTTGTTGCTAATTCTTGTTTGAGTCCATGTAGGATGCAGCCTGGGATGTTATCAGGTCCCATAGATGCTGTGTTTTTTGGCCTTAGAGAGGGCATTTATGACCTGCTCTTTAGAGATACAAGGTAGGGGACAGATGGTAGGGATGTCATGGGGTACATGTGGTGGGGACAGGGGGGTGAAGTTTTCACAGAACCTGTCGGCTAACAGGTTAGTTATGTCCACAGTCTCAGTATATGGTATCATTAACTACCAGTTCGGCACAAATCTGGGCCTTTCCTTTTAGGTTATGGATGTCACTCTTTGCAGTTTTTTGTATCCTTTCTCTTGGTGCATCAAAATTTTATCTACACCCTTGACATATAGACAAAGCTACTAAATTTCCCCTAAACTCACTATTTTATACTACTTGTTGAAAAATTAAAGTTTACACATTGTACAAAAAACTAGCCCACATAAATCAACCCCTTAAACAAAATCTACAGTATGTTTTAAAAATGGTAAATAAAATTTCCCATTTGGTGCTTGAATTACCATATCCTGTCTGGTGTTAGATTGTCCTTAACCAGCCCATAGTTGATAATTATATATTATTCCTAGTGAGAATAAATGGGATCATCCCATAGATAATCTGAGAGCACCAGTATGTGGTATAAAGCATTTAGGGAGCTATCTCTGTCCATTAGTAGTATAGAGGACAGTCCTAGCATAAATGCTCTATTACCCATCCATGGATACAGTATGGACAGGGATGAGTGTTGTTTTATGTAGATGGTAAGCCTGTTCTGGAGCAGTGGTATCCCCTGTAAGATATAATTATCTCTCCAAATTATTCTGTTTGTGTTGCCAAAAAGATTTAGATCCCTGAGCCGAGTATTTCTGATGCCATTTGACTTGATGTGCAATAGGTCCATCAGTACTGAGATGGAGAATGCCATGTATGCCAGACACAGGTCACCTCTTAGCAGTCTGTAGGATACCAAGTATAGTGACAGGGCTTTGAGGTGGTCCATGTAGGACATATTGTTTAGACCTTGTATCCTTTTAGTAAGGTATTTCATTGGGTGTTCTAGTTGTTGCATGTGTCTGGACAGATTCATGTTAAATGAGGTGTTATACTCAATAACTGGCCTAATGAGGACTGAGAAAAGGGAAGAATGGCATTGCTAGATCTAGTACCAATCCCTTTGTTTGTAAGCTGCACAATATAGAATGAATTTCTTATGGCAGAAGACACACATTGGTTGAAAGTTAGGTCAGTCTCCACATAGGTTCCCAAATCCTGAACAACTGAATCAACTCGCAGGGGCATATTGTCAGTGTGGTAGTTTCCTGGGATAGAAGACTTCCAAGGATGCAATAATGCACTGTTTGGCATTCAGATTTGGCATTAGCATAACAGTGTGTTGTGTAGGCTCAGGTGCATGATGTGTCCCACCAGCTAGCTGTTATACCATGGACTTGCCACTGATTAACACACTGCATTTCTACATGGTTACACTTTGGAAATGAAAAGCTTCCACCCTTTAGATGTTAAGATTTTGTTGTATGGTAATTAGGGTTGCCACTTTTTCAAATGCCCAACATGGGACATGTTTTGTAGAAACGTGAAATTTTGCAGGGAAAAAAATCATACAAATGGCCATTGCAAAGGCACAAGGTCAATTTTTGCCAAAATAAATGCTTATTCCTATAGGATTTTATCCGCATATGTTGTTTCGGATAACATTTAGGTGTTTCAGATAGAGAAATGATTTTATGCAACAATTAAAGAAAACTTGGAAAATATTTTTTGTCTTAAAATCTATGGATATTTGCTATTTTTTAATATTTGTTTGCAGGACACAGCTTCCCAAACATGGACTTTCCTGTGCAAAGAGGGACAGGACTAATGGTAATATGCTTAAATGCTTTATTTCATCTGCCTCATAATGTACATTTTATGAAGCAGACCCTCTTAATGTATGTGATTCTGCCAGGTGTAGTCACCTAATCAGTATCCATGCTTTTCCCCAAGTCACTATGTGCTGTGTTAGTCAAGACATTGTCTCTGCTACTTAAGAAGATTGGTTATAATACACTTGTTTCCATTGTTTGACATTTGCTATTGATGTCTGGTGGCCATGCATTCAAGGTTGATTCAGACACATGCTTATTTATATTTTCTGTTGAAGCTACCAGGCAGTCTGTGTATATTCATACCCATGGCTCTGCAAAAATATGTTTTACATTTTCATGTCAAACTGTGTTAAAATTATCCACAATTTGTATAAACTACATAAATGTATTAATTTTGAAGGACTTTTTAGAAATGAATACTAAATAAAATATCTAAGAATTATGGCAGCATTTCATTTAAATATTACAGTATACCTTCGGAAAGCCATAGTATATATCTTTTTAGGAGATTTACTGTAACTATAGTTTAATCACTCTTGGCTGCATGTCAGAGTTGATTAATCACTTGACTCTTACACTAAGACTTTTAGTGACAGAGAACTTCACAGCAGCTGCAGTTCTCTGTCATTGAGTATCCTTCATTCACTACAGTCCATGATGAGTTTCTTTGTGCACTAATTTCTGGCACTGCTCTGCAGCTTGCTGAATTTCATTTTCGGGGACTAATAAGGAGAGTGAACCTAACTCTCCTGGCTTTATCTGGGAAGGGGTCTCTGCCCACTGTGCTCGGACTCACTGCTCCCCTACCCTATTCCCATTCCCACCCATCCCCATTTCACCTAAATCTATCCTTACATTAGCTTCTGCTATCAATTCCACCCAACCAATCAAATAATCCAGTTAATTAGGGTCCATATTATGTTATCACACGCTTACAAAAGCGAACGATAAATAATCAACCCCATGTAAGTGAAAGCTTACAATGTCAAAACCTCAGAACAGCGATTTTTTTCCAAGGGAAAAAAACACTGTTCAGAAATAAAAAAAAAAACTTTAAAACATTACATCACACCCCCCTACTTAAATATACCAACTTTGAGATTGCACTACAGTGCCAAAAATGGCAAAGTAATGAAAGCGGCCAAGTGAATTCTTTCCCAGGGAAAGAATTCGCTGAAAAGCCGCTTCACTATTTTGCCTTTTCGCTCTTTTCAGTCCAATCAAGACGCATTCCACAAACTGCATTTGCGATCTGGTAATAGGGAACCATTAATTAGCTCCAACTACTTTACTCCTCCAATCAGACATTTCAATCAATCTGTTCCAATTTAATTTACTCCTCCCACCCCCTTGATTCACTACCTAACCTGCACACCTTCACTCTTTTCCCTAGCCCTCATATCTAGCACTCCCCTCTCTTACACTCTTCCAGCTCATAAAACCTTCCTTCACAGTCTTTACATTAACCACCTTCATTTTCCCACCATGTCAATTACCTCCCACACCTTACTTCTCATCCTGTCTCTCTCCCTGTTTCTACTATGCCACAACAGCATTTCACATACCCCACAAATATAACAAACCTACTTCTATCACCTCTTTACATCCTCATCTTACCACCTTCTCTTATCTGTCCTCTAGCCTACATCCAAACAATGCCATCCTACACTACAGAATAAAATTCCTTGTCATACAAAATAGCATCAAATCTAACCTGCCCTTCCAGTGCCATTATATAACAAAAAAGAAGCTGCATCCCATCATCCTGCCATATGTACATTCAACTCTACACCAATGTAGAGAAATACATCCCAACCCAGGACCTACCACCCCCTCCTAACCAATCTAATCCCACTAAATCACTTAACTTCACCATCCTCAACCTTCAAAGTATCAGAAACAAAATCACAGACTTCCATGCCTGGAGAGCACACAACTAGCCAAATATTATAGCCACTACTGAGACATGCTTAAAGCCCTACATTAAAAACACAGAATTTCTACCACCAGGCTATGTCTGCCTAAGATCCAACAGATCTCATAAAAAAGGTGGGGGTGTTGCACTGATATACCCAAATAACTGGTGCCATGTGTTAGATATTGGACTGGAGTGCAAATGGTACTAGGTTCAAGTACAGGGTATGGCAACTTTATGGTGGGAGGTTGGCATAATGGTTAAGATGTTTGCTTTACAGACACAAGGTAGAGGGTTTGATTCTCACATGGCATAATTGGCTAGGCTTAAAATAGCCCACAAGCAACTCCGAAATAAGGCAAATCATCTAATAATCAACAACAAAAAAGAATACTACTTTAGTCTGCAAAGTCAACAGAAGCATAACCCCCAAAAATCCTGGAGCTTTATTAGCTCCTTACTCAAACTAGGCTCCGATAGTAATCCATGCCCTACTCCAGATAAGACACCTACCGAAATTGCCACACTCTTCAACTCATATCTTATAAATGCCATCACTAATCTCACCGCCAACTTTCCTCAAACCAGCTTAGCTCCTGCAAACTCTCTAGACCTAAACTCCCATAGATTTCCCCTGACCAGTTTCTCTCTCTCTCCCATTCCTATAGCTACCATTAGAAAACTACTACTAAAACTCAAACCCAGCACTAACACCCCCAATAACCTACCTCCTGAATACCTTCAATCAGCAGCCATCTCTATTGCATATCCCATAAGTATTCTTCTTAACAGATCCATACAGGACTCCTATATACCCACAATCTGGAAAAAAGCATATATTCCTCCTCTCCACAAAAGTGGGAACAGCAAAGACATTACCAGATCTTGTCTTATTGCTATTCTCTCACCCATCTCTAAGATCCTGGAAAAATGTATCCATTTACAACTTCTAAATCACATGTTAAACAACCAGATCCTATCTCCCACCCAACATAGCTTTAGGCCTGGTCACAGTACCAGTACAGCTCTTCTATCCTTCTTAGACACAGTCAGCTGCACCTGAGATGCAGACAAAATGGTCTCTTCTCTCTTCCTAGATCTCTCTAAGGCCTTTGATAATATCTCACACCCCTTCTTCTCACCAAACTGTCTAAGTTAGGCATTGTTCCTTATACCTTAAAATGGTTCTCTAACTATCTCACAGACCAGCAACAATCAGCTAAATTATAGCAATCCCCATTCCTCAATACAACCACAGGTGTGCCACAAGGATCTAAACTAGGGCCCCTGTTGTTCAGTATCTTCATCAACAACTTTTACCCTCAGGCAAGGTACAGTCATCCAATATGCTGATGACTCAGCCATCACCTGCACTGCCAACTCTGCTTCACAACTGCAATAACTCAACCAATCTGCCCTTATTACCACTGAAACTTGGATGACCAAAAATCACCTAGCCTTAAACCCCCAAAAAACTAAACTCATGCTATTTATCCCTAAAAAACTCCCCTCTGCACAAGGACATATTCACTATCTTCTCCCAGAACAACACTACCATTGAGTTTGTCCCAAACACAAAACTACTAGGAGTCATCATAGATGAAAATCTAACCTTTGACCTCCATATTCACAGTAACATCAAAAAAACTCACCAAAAACATGACACACTCTATAGGCACAAATACTTTCTTAACCTAACCACTAAACTAGCCTTGGCCACTTCCTTTTTGCTACCCTCCCTACTATATGGTGTCCCTCTTTTCACCAATATCCAGTCTTCCCTTAAGTCTAAACTTGAGTCATGGTATAACAAAATTGCAAAATTTGTGACCAATGCAAAGTATTTATACTATCATTGTTCCTCACTAATCCTACTAAACTGGCTAGAACTCCCACATTATCTTATGTATCTACAGCTAACCACTGCACATAAACCCATATTCAGACCATCAAACTGCCCTGCCCTTTTTTCCCTACTCACTCAATACCATCCAAATCTACCACTTCTGTCAAAAATTTGAATGCTCCTGAGCGTTGAAAAGCCCAGTCTTTCCGCTGGTCAGACGCTCTACTCCTTCACTATCTCCAAGCTATGGAATACCCTTACACCCTCTTTCAGGACTACCAGTAATCCAGCCCTGTTTAAACAATTCAGCACAAGTTCCGTGGAACAGCACTGCATTTGTGCCAACCCTACACTTCCCAGCACTTGTCAAAACCTTACACGCTCATGAAAAACATCTCTGTATAACCTCACTCTCTAAGTCCTCTATCATTCTGCCTTTCTTAGCTTTAGCCTCTGACTTCATCTGTCTACTACTTGTAAACAAATAGACCAGGCTGTAATAAAAACTAGGGTTTTTATTCTCTTTGACCAGAATTATGACCAGAATTATTAAGCGCTTTCGGCTATGCACAGCGTAGCCTTCATCAGAATACATTTCCTTACAAAAACATCTTCCTTTAATAAAGAATATTGACCAGTCACAATCATAAACCAATTAACTACCTAATACACAATCACTACACTACCCATTCTCTCATTAAAATTGAATACTGTTAATCTATATTATTTCATCTGTCTACTAGGCAAAAATGCACAGCACATAACACATAAGAGTCAATCATCAAAGATATACTCAACAATACCAGGCAGTGACATATGCCAATCTGTATCAACTCCTACTAACATCCTTCCTCTACATAGTAACCTCATAATGTCCCTAATTATAATCCAGCTCACTCAACTGCTTACAATTCTTATACTACCAGACTTTTTATGAGAAACTACTTCCTGTACATAGTTTAAACTGATGTTTCATCATCTGTATACATGATTTATGTATTTGATATTTGTACTGATGTATAATTGTACTACATTCATATGTATATCTATGTGTATATGACTTATGGTGTTAATATTTGTACTGATGCATAATTGTACTGCATTCATATGTATATCTATGTATATATGACTTGTGCTGTTAATATTTGTACTGATGTATAATTGTATTGCAATCATATATCGATGTATTTGATTTGTTTCTTTTGTTGATTTATTGTGGAGCTTATCTCCCCGGGCCTCCACTGAAAATGGGCTCTTTTTGGCCCAGTGGGCCATCCCGGTAAACAAACACAAATAAATAAATAATAAAATAAAATGAAGTGATAATATTCCAGGTTACAGTGATGAGGAGTCATTTTAGACAAAGGGTTGTTTTGAGTATCTGAGGAATTCCCTCCTAATGCTTTATTTTAATTTCAATGATTAAGTAGTAGTGAGAAACCATCATTGGCAAGGAATGGCTTCTGATGCATCATTTAAAACCTCATTTCACAGTAGAAATTTGGAGCGGAGTTTGCTTCAATATTTTTGTATTGTAACTTTGTTGTTCTTTTTAAGAATATTTGTTACCATGCTTTTTTGTGGCTTGTGATAGCCTTAGGCTATCTGTTCTTTATGAAGGTGAGACTTCTGAGTTTGGACTGTAGTGAAGTAATCTGATACAGGTAATGGCCATGTTGTGTTGCATGGGTACTGATAGATTTTTGAGAAAGTTAAGTTGGAAAGACAACAGCTTTGTTAAAGAAGATGGCTGCCAAAACATTACATTCATACAATCCTTGCAAGTAGTAACTGCTGGTACAGGTAAAGATTCATTTAATGTCAGCAAATTGCTGCTTACACTATGATAAATTACTGGTTCATCTGTTTATGTTTTATGTACATGTTGAGGAAGAAGTACATTTTAATTATATGCTTAGTGCACTTTTTACTGAAAGGTCAAATGCTAAGGTTTTGTGATGCATTGATTTTGAAATGTTTTACAGGTTTTCAAGTTTGCAGCAGTTCAACTAATTTGAAATTTACATTTCATGGACTACATATTACTTTTACATGATATCAGTGAAGTACCATTTGGAAAAATACGTTTAGCTTAAGCAACAAAGCAATTATTTTGGTATCTTCGAGATGGATTTCTTTTTCTGCAATACCATATCAGCAGCAATAAATGTAATAGCTTTTACAGCTGCTAATGCATCTATATATTCTACAGTTACTTACATTCTGCTAATTTATCAGCAGCAATAAATGTAATAGCTTTTACAGCTGCTAATGCATCTATATATTCTACATTTACTTACATTCTGCTAATTTACAGATTTATTCCTGCGGTGGTGCAGTGGTAGTGTTGTTGCCTCACAGCAAGAGGTTCTCCCGTTTGATTCTCAGCTAGTGTGCAGAGAGTGTCTTCTGTGTGGAGTCTGCATGTCCTCCCTGCGGATCGAGTGGCATTCCGAAAGACATGCGTGAATGGGTGTGCCTTCATTGAAGGTTGGGTGTCGAGCTGGCAACTCGGCACCGTGAAAATCTACTGCCAATCATTAGCGGACCGGAGTTCCGCTGTGGTGACCCCTAACCAGGAAAAGCCGAAAGACAACAACTGCTAATTTACAGATTTAATTTAAACAAGCCTTTGTCATTTAATGTAAGTTTTTATACAGGTAGTCTTTTTCAATTTGACAGTAGTTTGTGGTCCTTTGGACCAATGCATGAACTTGGGAACATAGGATTATTTATGGGATTGTGCTATACTGGATGGCGCAGTGGTGCAGCGGTAGTGTTGTTGCCTCACAGCAAGAGGTTCTCGGGTTTGATTCTCAGCTGGAGTGCCTTCTGTGTGGAGTCTGCATGTCCTCCCTGTGTTTGTGTTGGTTTTCTCCGGGTACTCTGATTTCCTCCCATGTTACAAAGACATGCATATGGAGTGTTTCTCCCTGGGCCTCCACTGAAAATTGGCTTTGTTCCAAGTCGGAATTTCCCGTTAAATAAATTAAAATAAAATATATCTTTCTACTGCTTACAGACATGACTCAAAGCAATTGAATTTTAGAAAAAAGAATACAATATGAATACATTTATAATATACATCACTTACTGTGGCAAAAGGGTTGTCTGGTGTGATGACATTATTACCCAAATATGCATTTCCTCACTTGTGGAATGTTGACAAGGTGTTACTGCAAAGAAAAATAAGGAAGGCTGCATAAACCTATACTTACCAGTTAACAAATAATAAATTAGGGAAATGTAGTGGGATGTTTTGAGGGATTGTTACTGGGTTTGTGTGCTAGTTAAAATTATAACCATACTTGTATTAGTATGTTTGTAGTGGTCATGGGAATAGTATAGTGTATAAACAGACATGTATATCCTGAGTGAAAGTAATTGTTTTAGTACAGTGTTCTACTGATAATGCGTGCTAAAAACATACCCTTTGTCTGCACTTAGTAAAAGTGAAATTGTACCCAAAGGCATAAAACCTGTCATAGCAGGAATGTGAAATATTACAAATATCCTGCTTTAATTGCAGGATGACTGTATATGTTACATGTTTTGTATTCTGAATTGATTCTCCATGACCAGCAATGTTGACTGATAAGGTTCACTAGGTGGAGTTCAACATCATTATATTAAACATGTCTAAATTAATAGAGCTACCTTCCAAATATTTATTAATAGTGCTTGGAAAAGTTAGTGCGTGCATTAACTTCAGTGTGGTGCCTCATCACTGTTATGTAACATTTACAGTAATGACCGAGACATAGCTGCCTTGATGCAAGAACAAGTAACCAAGAGTGCTCTGCACTGGTTTGATGCAAACAATGTACATCTAGATTCACCAATGATTGCAGCACTGTATACAGTAGTACCAAGAGCCATGTGATTCATATACACAGATTTTCTGTGAACAATTGCTGTGGGGACACCTGTAATGAGAGACTCCATGTGTAACCCTGACATTATATTCCAACAGACCCCTACCTCTTATGATCCTGCAAGTCCCTCATTCTCGTGTTTTCTGTGATGCCTGACCTTGACCTCTGTATTCCTATGGGCCTCTGTCTGATAGCCACCCCTCCCTCCTAAATTCCCAGGATGCCTCCTGAATAGCTTATAGCATGACCTATCAGGACCACTTGAATTTCAACTATAGCCTGAAAACAGACTTTGTACTATAAGAATGGAGGACTGCAATGGTTATCTCACTTTTCAAGGGTGGACCATCAACTGACCATGGAAACTACAGACCAATTATTTATTTATTTAACATTTGTTTACTGGGAAAGTCTGACTTGGATCAAGCCAAGTTTCAGTGGAGGCCTGGGAAGAAACACTCCATTAGTCTCACTAGTGGAATATGCAAAGCCATGAAATGAATTATCAGGAAAATGATCAACAAAGGCATAGGCAACCTTCAGACACTGAACTAAACTCAGTTGGCTTTGTCTAGAGCAGGTCATGCCTACTAAACCTGGTGGATTTCTTTGAGAAGGTTACCAAGGCAATGGATGAGGAAAAAAACTGTGCATACTGCCTACCTGGACCTAGCTAAGGTGCCCAGTACAATACCCCACTTAGGTATAGTTGACAAAGTCACCGAACTAGGCAAAAACTCCTACATAACTCACTGAATTGTCAGCTGGCTCACAGACAGGACCCAGGAGGTCGAGATTGGTGAGACCACCTTCACTAAGAGACCGGTCACTAGTGGAGTACATCAGGGCTCTATGTTGGAACCACTCTTATTTGGCATCTACTTCTCAGTTGGCAAGCCCAAAGAAGTGCCTTACCAGGAGAATCCAGGATATAAACACATTGTCCTACATGGACTGCCTTAAATCCTGTCTCTGTACATGTTGCTTAGAGCAATCTATGCCTGTCATACAAGTCATCCTTGGATCCAGCTCTGATCATTTTGCAGATGTGCAAAAGTTCCATAGGTTCATAGGTTCATAGATTAGTACTAGGCTAACTGCCCTTGTGAGCCATTTTAAGTCTAGCCATTTAATAAATATTTAATATAATATTTAAATATGTGTGTATAGATCCATTAGCACATATTTATGTGTATAAATCTATACTAACTCAGTTCTGCCTTCATTTTTAACACACATCCTATAGGGGTTGGGAGGGTGGCCTAATGGTTAAGGTGTTTGCCTTACAAACACAAGGTACAATGGAACTTTTGCACATCTGCAAAATGAATAGCATTGGAACCACTAGATCCACAAATTAAAATTTTGCTTGTGACAGAAATAAGACATGTTGGCAAGACATATATGTGTCTCAGAGGATCCCCATGCTCTGGAACAGGCTACCCAAACATGTGAAGCAGAGTCACTCTTAAGCTTATTTAACTGTAACCTTGACCAATGAATGGGAAATCAGAAATTTACCACAAGTCTGGCCCCATGTCTCTGACAGACAGAAGCAGACAGTAATTACCAAACTAATATACCCCCCACATAACCTCTAGAAAATTTCTAACATAACATTCCCCCTTGTAATAAGTGCCCATGATACATAGGGACACAGTCGGGTTGTATTGCACAGCTAGACTTACAAAAGCCTTGGTGTTCAGTAGCTTAGTGTGTGTATGTATGTATATGTATATGTGTATGTATGTATATGTATATGTGTATGTGTGTATATATATATATATATATATATATATATATATATATATATATATATATATGTTTAACCACATACAAGGCAAGGTTTGAGCTGTAGTTTGCCAACAATTTATTGCATCACAAAATAAAAGAAACATAAGCGCTTTTGTTATATAAAATACATAACTTCATCAGATATTAATCCTTTACTTACCTTGTAACAATATTTTTATACTTTGTATATCTGTGTGGAGCTTTTCTCCCCGGGCCTCTACTGAAAATGGAAATATGCCCAGCTAGACTAGCCCGGTCAACAAATGTAAAATAAATAAAAAAAATAAAAGCCAACATTCAAATAGGCACATATATATGACTTGCATTATCACATGACAAACACCAATTAATGAATTAAAGCAACAATGTGTAAAAACAGTTAAAAACACATATAACCATTAGTAGATTCCCCAGAAAAAAAAAAAAAAAAAATATATATATATATATATATATATATATATATATATATATATATATATTTATGAAAATAATGCATAAATATGAATGTGAAAAAGCACACATTTTAAAACCAACTAAAAATATAAATATTTAAATATGTGTGTATAGATCCATTAGCACATATTTATGTGTATAAATCTATACTAACTCAGTTCTGCCTTCATTTTTAACACACATCCTATAGATGCAATTTCATTTAAACCTGGGAACCCCACTGCATCCAGGCGCAAAATCCAATACAGTGTACGGTTTTCAAAGAACAATTGCCAGAGGCCACCTCTTGTATTCTTTTGCACTTGTTCAATTATAATGAACTTAAAGTGGTGTTCAAGGAATTTTAGAATATGTCTGTATAGGGCAATGGTAGTTTTTTTCCCCCGTATATCGTAATTGTGCTCATAAATATGTTGCTTTAACATCTGCTCCGTCTTGCCAATATAAAAAGCGGGACAGGCCTGGCACAATGCCCCATACACAACTCCAGAACTGTTACAATTGTAATGCCCCTTCACTCTAAAATTAAACCCACTGGCAGAAAAAAGCTCACCCACATTGATATATTTGCAGTGATGGCATCTCCCACATGGGTACATGTACATATGTTTTAAATCATCCTGTTGTTTACCAACTTTTTCTACCAAGTTTTTGATGTTCAAACCTCTTTTACATACTGTAACTGGTTTACTAATTCTAGATCTAATCTCCCTATCTCCCAACAAAACCTTCCAATTTTTTTGCTAGAATCTCCTAAATCGATTTAAAGTCCACAGAGAATCTGGTTATAAAGGACAATTTGAAATTGGTATCAGTAGTAGTAACTGTATTTCCCCTATTTACTAGAATAGTTGAATTACATGTACTTACAGTATAGTCATGACCATTTTCATCAAGAATGGGGGAATAGAACCCAGATCTTCTCTTGTCCATTATTTTATTTATTTTTATTTTACATTTGTTGACCGGGCTAGTCTATCTGGATATATGTCCATGTTCAGTAGAGGCCTGGGGAGAAAAGCTCCAATGAGTATTACATGGTTTAAGAAGGTGTTACAAAAGAAGTAATAACAAATATAAAACTAACAGTAAACAACTAGTATATAATTTTTTTTTTTTTTTCAGGAAATTGCAAATTACAATCTTAGAACCAAAAAATACATAAACTACAACCTACGTGATGTGCTTCACAATAATCATTACAATACAAAAAATCAATACATAAATTTTATAAGAGGAATGCTGAAGTGTAATGAGAGGTAAAGAAAAGCTGAAAGGGGTGTAGAGAGAAAAAAATAGGGAAGAAGGAAAGTAAAGAAAAAAGGAGAACAGAGTAAGTCTAGTTATTTTTCCAACAGAGTTTGAGAACAGGCAGTCACCTGAAGAGTTATTAGGACATAGCCATTTTATTGAGGTACTGTGTAGATGGGTCTAAAATGTGGGGGAGAGGTCTGGGATCAGATATCTGAGGTTTGATTATACCATATTTTCCACCAAAGTTGGAGAACAGGCAGTGCCTGTTGAGTTATAGGGTGTAGTAGGGGAAAAAAATGGCAGAAGACAAGAAGAGAAATAGTATTAGTCTATATTACTTCTGTTTTAATATCTTGCACAAAGCCCATGGGGTAGTCCCTCTTAATAAACATACTCTCTGAAAGAGCACACTCAGATGAAAATAAATCAAAATCCGACACCATCCTTGCAGCCCTGACAAATTGTCCCTTAACAATCGCTTTCTTTTGGGGCAATGGGTGACTACTATCAAAATGAAGGAAGGCATTAGAATAGTTAGGCTTCCTATATGGTAGAAACAAATCTCCCTTTTATCACATCCTTCTCAAGTTTGACATCAAGATAGCTAATACTCTCCTCACCAATGTTATGAGAGAAATGCAGAAAATTGGTTGTATTATTAATATAGTCAAAGAAAATGCCAATACTTTCTCTGTTCTCATTCCAAATAAAAAAATAGGTCATCCAGGTATCTCAAGTATAGGATCCAATTTTGGAACCCTGAGTGTTCAAAGAGAAATCTTCGCTCCCACATACACATAACCATGTCCACATAAAGAGGTCCACAAGCAGCTCCCATTGCAACCCCGGTCTGCTGACAAAAAAACTGCTCATCAAAATAAATATAATTATTCCTTAAGACCATTTCCATCATTTCAACATATGTGTTAATGGAATTTTAGTCAATCCCTTTTCTAAATAAAAATTCACCAAACCAGTCTAAGCCGACCTCATGAGGTATTACAGTAAATAAATCTTTTACATCCACAGTAAAAAAGAAAAACTGTTTGTTGAACTGTACCTCATTACATTTAGCAAGAAAGTCCCAAGGGTCGACACAGAGATGCTTCTCAGATCTTAATAACGATTTAAGTTTGGTATCTAGGAATTTAGCAATAGGGGAGGTAATAGAATTACGGGCATCTACAGTGGGGCGGAATGGTGGATCTATAATTTGTTTGTGCAGTTTAGGGAGCCCAAATATAGTTGGAATAACTGGGGCATTAATTTTTAAATATTTAAATTTAACAAGTGAGATGCGACCTTCCATAACCATGTCACTTACTTGTGTGTTAATCCTATGATAGGCAATGTTAACCTCATTCCTAGACACTTGGCAGTAAGTGGTACTAAAAAGAATGTTATACATACATTGGATATAGTTCTTCATGTCCATTATTACAACCCCCCCCACCTTTGTCAGGTTGAACAATTCTAACCTTTTGTTGTCGCACCATAGTCAAAAAGTTCAGCTGGTTTTAAATTCTTATGGTATACGACTGGAGATTTAAATAAATGCCTGAAATCCAGTTCATACATTTGCTCAAAGGAGTGGAGGGTGGAATGCATGAGCGGGTTACACACACTGGAAGGTCTCAATTCATTTTGAATAGCCCTATTACTATTGTTGAATACAATGTTAAGGTTCATTTTCCTGGTAAACAACTTGAGATCTAAAATCAATTGTGGAAGATTAGAACGAACAGTAGGAACAAAAGTAAGTCCCCTTGCAAATAAATTTTCAATCTCAACAGAATAGTCCAGAGAGCTATAATTAAAGACCTTAAAGTCACCTGTATTGTTAATGAGTATATGAGGTCCACCATCATCACCCACTGTTGCTCTCAAGCTCATCAGTTCTGCTGTTGGTTCCAATTCCAGTCCCTTCGTTGGTTCAATGAATTCCTCTGCTGGTATCCACGCTGGTTCAGAAATGACTGAGGTTCCTGGCAATTCTGTTGATTCTGGTTGTTGTGCTCCCTCTCCCTGATCCGCTCTGAGCGTCTCAGGCCTCCTTGGTCTAAAGGGATGTCACTTCGGTATTGGCATCCTCATGAATATTCGAGGATTCACCATCCTCATTGGTTGTATATGTTCTCCGATGATGACCCCATTCTTTTGAGTTTGGTGGCTGAGGGTACGCCCTCCTATTTGCATAGTTATCAGCATCTCGTTGTAATTTATTGATTTTACACAGTTTAATGTTCTGAATGATGTTATCAGTGTTGTTAAACACATGTTGATGTTCAAGTTGGTTTTGTGCAAACAACAAATCACGAGTGATAGCCATATCAAGATCTTTAGTTTCTTTGGTTAATTCATCAATAGTGTGGGCATTGAATTTAACCAGGACATCCAGATACTCACATCCTTGCCGGTCAAACAGTGACAACAATTCTTGATGCAACGGAGAGTTTTTTACAAGTCTGGTTGGAAATTTCCACTGCCTAAGCCCTTTGGGCACTTGTTTGCGTTTAATACACTCAGACAGATATGCATTTTCAGTCTGTAACTTACGAATTTTGAGAAGCTGATAGTGAAATAAGTCCAGACTATCTTTAAATGTTCTATTGTTATTACTGGCTGTAGTTTGAGAAACTGTAATGCCACGTTGCAACCAATTACTCAAATCCATACTCTCCAATGGTTCTAACAACCTGGTATGTGGAGTTTGATTAACATGCCCTTGTCCTTGCTTCACAATAATACCCCTGTTGTTTTATACACCACTTCTGCCAGCCAAAACATGAGTATCCAGGGAAGGTTATTCCTAAAACTCTGCACTTCCAAAGCCAAGGAATCCACTTTCTGAGAAAGTTGTTGAATAAGGGCTGTAAGAGTTCCATCATTCCCATTTGTTTCATCATTCGAAAACAATGTTTACGAGGCAAGCCCACAGCCAGAAGCCATCTTTGCCTAAAAAACAGACTAGATTCCACAGAAAAGCACAAACGTTTTAACCACACACAAGGCAAGGTTGGAGCTGTAGTTCACCAACAATTTATTGCACCACAAAATCAAAGAAACATAAGCGCTTCTGTTATATAAAATACATAACTTCATCAGATAAAAGCCAACATTCAAATAGGCACATATATATGACTTGCATTATCACATGACAAACACCAATTAATTAATTAAAGCAACAATGTGAAAAAAACGGTTAAAAACACATATAACCATTAGTAGATTCCCCAGAAAAAAAAAATATATATATATATATTTATGAAAATAATGCATAAATATGAATGTGAAAAAGCACATATTTTAAACTCAACTAAAAATGTAAATATGTAAATATGTGTGTATAAATCCATTAGCACATATTTATGTGTATAAATCTATACTACCTCAGTTCTGAATTCATTTTTAACACACATCTTATAGATGCAATTTCATTTAAACTTGGGAACCCCACTGCATCCAGACACAAAATCCAATACAGCTCACGGTTCTCCAAAAGCAATTGCCAGGGACAACCTCTTGTATTCTTTTGCACTTGTTCAATTATAATGAACTTAAAGTGGTGTTCAGGGAATTCCAGAATATGTCTATTATAGGGCATTGGTAGTTTTTTTCCCCGTATATCGTAATTGTGCTCATAAATACGTTGCTTCAACATCCACTCCGTCTTGCCAATATAAAAAGCAGGACAGGTCTGGCACAATGCCACATATACAGCTTCAGAACTGTTCCAACTGTAATGCCCCTTCACTCTAAAACTAAACCCACTGGTAGCAAAAAGCTCACCCACATTGATATATTTACAGTGATGGCATCTCCCACATGGGTACATGTACATATGTTTTAAATCATCATGTTGTTTACCAACTTTTTCTACCAAGTTTTTGATGTTCAGACCTCTTTTCCATACTATAACTGGTTTGTTACTAATTCTAGATCTAATCGCCCCATCTCCCAACAAAACCCTCCAATTTTTTTCTAGAATCTCCTGGATCAATTTAAAGTTCACAGAGCATCTGGTTATAAAGGACAATTTGAAACTGGTATCAGTAGTAGTAACTGTACTCCCTCTATTTACTAGAATAGTTGAATTACATGTACTTACATTACAGTCATGACCATTTTCATCAAGAATGGGGGAATAGAACCCAGATCTTCTCTTGTCCATTACTTCTCTTTTAATATCTTGCACAAAGCCCATGGGGTAGTCCCTCAATAAACATACTCTCTGAAAGAGCACACTCAGATGAAAATAAATCAAAATCCGACACCATCCTTGAAGCCCTGACAAATTGTCCCTTAACAACCGCTTTCTTTTGGGACAATGGGTGACTACTATCAAAATGAAGGAAGGCATTAGAATAGGTAGGCTTCCTATATATGGTAGAAACAAATCTCCCTTTTATCACATCCTTCTCAAGTCTGACATCAAGATAGCTAATACTCTCCTCACCAATATTATGAGAGAAATGTAGAAAATTGGTTGTATTATTAATATAGTTTAAGAAAATGCCAATACTTTCTCTGTTCCCATTCCAAATAAAAAACAGGTCATCCAGGTATCTCAAGTACAGGATACAATTTTGGAACCCTGGGTGTTCAAAGAGAAATCTCAGCTCCCACTCACACATAACCATGTTTGCATAAAGAGGTCCACAAGCCACTCCCATTGCAACCCTGGTCTGCTGACAAAAATCTGCTCATCAAAATAAACATAATTATTCCTTAAGATATATGAGTGTGTGTGTGTGTGTGTGTGTGTGTGTGTGTGTGTGTGTGTGTGTGTGTGTGTGTGTGTGTGTGTGTGTGTGTGTATATATATATATATATATATATATATATATATATATATATTATATATATGTGTGTGTGTGTGTGTGTATACATATATACATACCACTGGTCTAAGGTATCATTGGGGTACCCTGCTGACAATAACATAAGCATATATCTGGCAGATACCTTATTCCTGTCTCCTTTTACATGTGTATTAGAGTGCACAGCTATGGCACTGTAACTGGCAGGCTACTGTTCCCAGCAGTTATCAGCCTAAAGCTATACCTGTTATTTTCAGACATGTCATCATGTCAAGTGATGACAAATAACATTAGGCTGGACAAATTCAGCTGAGATGATAATAATTTACTGCTACAAGCACTCAGGACTTATGGTTGCCACCTGCTGGGCGCTGGCATTTGTCACCACCCTCTCCATGTGAAAATGTTCTTGTTCATGCTCCTTTAAGTCATTGTGTATCTTTAATAATTCAGAGACTGATTTTGGCTGATATAGAAGAAGCAGTTGATTTTCAGGGAGCTGCTATACCATTTAGCACTGCTAATCTTCATTATCCATTTCAAACAGATATCCCAGGTATGGAAGACTCCTAGAGAAACCAGTTTGATGAAGTGACTGTATGTATGAATTTTGAAATAAATATTAAAAAATTATGAATTTTGCTGTACATCATGTCACTACGTATTAGTAGCGTGACACCTGAAATCAGTATGTGTAACTGAAGTATTTATATAACTTTTATCTGCTCTTCAAAGGAAAAAGCAGTTACCCAGTAGTTGGACCTGTGTACCCTGACACTTCATTAGCAAGAGTTTACTAAATATTTTTGCTAAATGCTCATTGTGTTTAATAATTCACTGTTTATCATGACTGATTGTGTACTTCACATTGGATATGAGCAACAAATGGCAACTGTCAGTTTAATTTGATTATTGGCTGCCAGTAACTGGATGAAAAAGTAAGCATTCTACTGAAAATTACACATTGCTGCCATCCATGGTTCTGGTGTATTTCAGAACTATGCCATTTTCTTTCAATTAACCTGCTTGTATTTATCAGACTGTGGAAGTTATTTCTTACACTTATTTCACTGAAGTGCACTTCTGAAATGCTTATAATTGTGCTATACATTTGTTTTTATTGTTTCACTGCATTTATTTCTCTTTGTGAGTGTTCTTTCTATGCTTTTAAAGTGAGAATTCTGTGTTCTCCTCAGGTGGCATAATCTTGATAGAGGCCTGTTGTCTAGGCCTGATAGTTTTCTTTGAGTTTCCAGTGTTTCTGGCAGCCATTTTCTGCTGTCTGTCTTCATTATTATTGAGAGTAACAAGGCCTCCTCACCTTCTGTAGTACGAGTGATTGGGTAATAGCAGGGGCTGAGTAGTAATTTGATCTTCTAGCTCTTCCATCCTTACTGGTATATAAAATGTGTGCCTTGAAAAGGTTCTGCTTGTATTTATCAGGCTGTGGATTGTATTTCATTACTGAAAATAAGCGGAAATTCCTTAAGATTCCAAGAGCAGGATAAGTTATTTCTTACACTTATTTCACTGAACTGCACTTTTGAAACACTTATAATTGTGCTATACAGTTGATCTACTATATTTTGCATTGTTATAAAGCTTTTTTTTATTGTTTCACTGCATTTATGTACTGTTTTATACTGTTTTAACTGTATTTTCATTGCTAGATACTGTTTCATTACTCTAATTGCATGTTTACTGAATTACTTAACTGCAAACTGCTTTTTCATACTGAGAGTTGTATTTTCTGTTTGTGAGTGCTCTATCTGTGCTTTTCTATACATTTTTGATTTTTTGAGGTTTCTGTGTTCTACAGCTAGGAACAGCAATAGTGTGCATTACTATAAGTGTCTGTTTACAGTTAAAAGCATTCTCTAGAGTCTGCTTGTTCCTTGATCTGTTTAAAACTTTCATTTAGTGGCTAAAGCTAGGAACTGTAATAGTGTGCATTATTATAATTGCATTTTTATTGAATTACTAAATTGTAAACTTTTTCATACTGAGACTTGTATTTCCTCATTGTGAGTGTTCTTTCTATGCTTTTAAAGTGAGGTTTCTGTGTCCTGCTTAAGTGACATAATCTTGATAGAGGCCTGTTGTCTAGGCCTGATAGTTTTGTTTGAGTTTCCTGTGTTTCTGGCAGCTACTTTCTCCTAATAGTCTGTCTTCATTATTATTGAGAGTAACAAAATGCAATTATAATAATGCACACTATTACAGTTCCTAGCTGTAGCCACTAAATGAAAGTTTTAAACAGATCAAGAAGCAAGCAGACTCAAGAGAATGCCTTTAACTGTAAACAGACAATTATAGTAATGCACACTACTACAGTTCCTAGCTGTAGAACACAGAAACCTCAAAAATTAAAATGCACAGAAAAGCTCAGGTAGAGCACTCACAAACAGAAAGTACAACTCTCAGTATGAAACAGCAGTTTACAGTTAAGTAATTCAGTAAACATGCAATTTGAGTAATGAAACAGTATCTAGCAATGAAAAATACAGTTAAAACCATATAAAACAGTACATAACTGCAGTGAAACAATAATTAAAGCTTTATAACAGTGCAAAATATAGTAGATCAACTGTATAGCACAATTATAAGTGTTTCAGAAGTGCAGTTCAGTGAAATAAGTGTAAGAAATAACTTATCCTGCTCTTGGAATCTTAAGGAATTTCCGCTTAGTTTCAGTAATAAAATACAATCCACAGCCTGATAAATACAAGCACATCCTTTTCAAGACATAGGTTTTATATACCAGTAAGGATGGAATAGTTAGAAGATCAAATTACTACTCAGCCCCTGCTATTACCCAATCAATCGTACTACAGAAGGTCAGGAGGCCTTGTTACTCTCAATAATAATGAAGACAGACTATAAGTAGAAAATAGCTGCCAGAAACACAGGAAACTCAAACAAAACTACCAGGCCTAGACAGCAGGCCTCTATCAAGATTATGTCACCTGAGCAGGACACAGAAACCTCACTTTAAAAGCATAGAAAGAACACTCACAAAGAGAAAATACAAGTCTCAGTATGAAAAATCAGTTTACAATTTAGTAATTAAATCAAAATGCAATTTTAGTAATGCACACTATTACAGTTCCTATCTGTAGCCGCCAAATTAACATTTTAAACAGATCAAGGAGCAAGCAGACTCTAGAGAATGCTTTTAACTGTAAACAGACAATTATAGTGATGCACACTATTACAGTTCGCAGCTGTAGCCACTAAATGAAAAATTTAAACAGATCAAGAAGCAGGCAGACTCCAGAGAATGCTTTTAACTGTAAACTGACAGTTATAATAATGCACAATATTACAGTTCCTAGCTGTAAAACACAGAAACCTCAAATAAATCAAAAATGCACAGAAAGGCTCAGACAGAGCACTCACAAACAGAAAATACAACTCTCAGTATGAAAAAGCAGTTTACAGTTAAGTAATTCAGTAAACTTGCAATTAGAGTAATGAAACAGTATCTAGGAGTGAAAATACAGTTAAAATAGTATAAAACAGTACATAAATGCAGCCAAACAATGAAAAATCTTTATAACAGTGCAAAATGTAGTAGATCAACTGTATAGCACAATTATAAGCATTTCAGAAGTGCAGTTTAGTGGAAAAGTGTAAGAAATAACTTATCCTGCTCTTGGAGTCTTATAGAATTTCCGCTTAGTTTCAGTAATGAAATACAATCCACAGCCTGATAAATATAAGCACAACCTTTTCATGACACAGGTTTTATATACCAGTAAGGACAGAAGAGTTAGAAGATTAAATTACTACTCAGCTCCTGCTATTACACAATCACTCAAATTACAGAAGGTCAGGAGGCCTTGTTACTCTCAATAATAATGAAGACAGACTATCAGCAAAAAATGGCTGCCAGAAACACAGGAAACTTAAAGAAAACTACCAGGCCTAGACAACAGGCCTCTATCAAGATTATGCCACCTGAGCAGAACACAGAAATCTCACTTTAAAAGCATAGAAAGAACACTCATAAAGAGAAAATACAGGTCTCAGTATGAAAAAGTAGTTTACAATTTAGTAATTAAATAAAAATCCAATTATAGTAATGCACACTATTACAGTTCCTACCTGAAGCCACTAAATGATCAAGGAGCAACCAGACTCTATAGAATGCTTTTAACTGTAAACAGACAATTATGGTAATGCACACTATTACAGGTCTTAGCTGTAGAACACAGAAACCTCAAAAAATCAAAAAAGGACAGCCATTTCCAGCTGATAGTCTGTCTTCATTATTATTAAGAGTAACAAGGCCTTCTGACCTTCTGTAGTATGAGTGACTGGGTAATAGCAGGGGCTGAGTAGTAATTTGATCTTCTAACTCTTCCATCCTTACTGGTATATAAAACCTGTGTCTTGAAAAGGTTGTGCTTGTATTTATCAGGCTGTGGATCGTATTTTATTACTGAAACTAAGCGGAAATTTCTTAAGATTCCAAGAGCAGGATAAGTTATTTCTAACAATTATTTCACTGAACTGCACTTCTGCAACACTTATAATTGTGCTGGACAGTTGATCTACTACATTTTGCACTGTTATAAAGCTTTTTTTAATGTTTCACTGCATTTATGTACTGTTTTATATTACGTTTTAACTGTAATTTTCATTGCTAGATACTGTTTCATTACTCTAATTGCATGTTTACTGAATCACTTAACTGTAAACTGCTTTTTCATACTGAGAGTTGTATTTTCTGTTTTTAAGTGCTCTATCCAAGCTTTTCTGTGCATTTTTGAATTTTTTTTCAGGTTTCTGTGTTCTACAGCTAGGAACTTTACTAGTGTGCTTTACTATAACTGTCTGTTTACAGTTAAAAACATTCTCTGGAGACTGCTAGCTCCTTGATTTGTTTAAAACTTTCATTTAGTGGCTACAGCTAGGAACTGTAATAATTGTGCATTACTATAATTGCATTTTTATTTAATTACTAAATTGTAAAGTGCTTTTTCATACTGAGACTTGGATTTTCTCTTTGTGAGTGTTCATTCTATGCTTTTAAAGTGCAGTTTCTCTGTTCTGCTCAGGTGGCATAATCTTGATAGAGGCCTGTTGTCTAAGCATGGTAGTTTTGTTTGAGTTTCCTGTGTTTCTGGCAGCCATTTCCTGATGATAGTCTGTCTTCATTATTATTGAGAGTAACAAGGCCCCCTGTCCTTCTGTAGTACGAGTGATTGGGTAATAGCAGGGGCTCAGTAGCAACTTGATCTTCTAACTCTTCTACCCATGCTGGTATATAAAACCTGTGTCTTGAAAAGGTTGTGCTTGTGTTTATCAGGCTGTGGATTGTATTTCATTACTAAAACTAAGTGGAAATTTCTTAAGATTCCAAGAGCAGGATAAGTTATTTCTTACACTTATTTCACTGAGCTGCACTTCTGAAACACTTATGATTGTGCTATACAGTTGATCTGCTACATTTTGAACTGTTTTAAATCTTTTTTTTATTGTTTCACTGCATTTATATACTGTTTTATAATGTTTTAACTGTATTTTCATTGCTAGATACTGTTTTGTTTCTCTAATTGCATGTTTACTGAATTACTTAACTGTAAACTGCTTTTTCATACTGAGAGTTGTATTTTCTGTTTGTGAGTGCTCTATCAGAGCTTTTCTGTTTTTTTTTTTATTTTTTGAGGTTTCTGTCTTCTACAGCTAAGAACTGTAATAGTGTGCATTACTATAATTGTCTACTTACAGTTAAAAGCATTCTCTAGAGTCTGCTTGCTGATTGATCAGTTTAAATCTTTCATTTAGTGGCTACAGCTAGGAACTGTAATAGTGTGCATTACTATAATTTAATTACTAAATTGTAAACTGCTTTTTCATACTGACACTTGTAATTTCTCTTTGTGGGTGTTTTTTCTATGCTTTTTCATACTGAGACTTGTAATTTCTCTTTGTGGGTGTTTTTTCTATGCTTTTAAAGTGAGGTTTCTGTGTTCTACTCAAGTGGCATAATCTTGATAGAGGCCTGTTGTCTAGGCCTGGTAGTTTTGTTTGAGTTTCCTGTGTTCCTGGCAGCCATTTTCTGCTAATAGTCTGTCTTCATTATTATTGAGAGTAACAAAACCTCCTGACCTTCTGTAGTACAAGTGATTGGGTAATAGCAG
Source organism: Protopterus annectens (assembly GCF_019279795.1). NCBI lineage: Eukaryota > Metazoa > Chordata > Ceratodontiformes > Protopteridae > Protopterus > Protopterus annectens. Next base: position 711,375,129 of record NC_056748.1, on the reverse strand, counting down.
GGGCTGAGTAGTAATTTGATCTTCTAACTCTTCTTCCATCCTTACTAGTATATAACACCTGTGTCTTGAAAAGGTTGTGCTTGTATTTATCAGGCTGAGTATTGTATTTCATTACTGAAACTTAGTGGAAATTCCTTAAGATTCCAGGAGCAGGATAAGTTATTTCTTGCACTTATTTATCTGGACTGCACTTCTGAAATGCTTATAATTGTGCTATACAGCTGATCTACTACATTTTGCACTGTTATATAGCTTTTATTTATTTTATTTATTTTGCATGTATTTACTTTTTTATACTGTTTTAACTGTATTTTCATTGCTAGATACTGTTTCATTACTCTAATTGCATGATTACTAAATTACTTAACTGTAAACTGCTTTGTCATACTGAGAGTTGTATGTTCTGTTTTTGAGTGCTCTATCTTAGCTTTTCTGTGCATTTTTGATTTTTTGAGGTTTCTGTGTTCTACAGCTAGGAACTGTAATAGTGTGCATTACTATAATTGTCTGTTTACAGTTAAAGGCATTCTCTTGAGTCTGCTTGCTCCTTGATCTGTTTAAAACTTTCATTTACTGGCTACAGCTAGGAACTGTAATAGTGTGCATTACTATAATTGCATTTTTATTTAATTACTAAATTGTAAACTGCTTTTTCATAATGAGACATGTATTTTTCTCTTTGTGAGTTTTCTTTATATGCTTTTAAAATGAGATTTATTTGTTCTGCTCTTTGGGAGTATTATTTCTATTCTTTTAAAGTGAGATTTCTGTGTTCTCCTCAGGTGACATAATCTTGATAGAGGCCTGTTGTCTAAGCCTGGTAGTTTTTTTTTTTGAGTTTCCTCTGTTTGTGGCAGCCATTTTCTGCTGATAGTCTATCTTCGTTATTATTGAGAGTAACAAGGCCTCCTGACCTTCTGTAGTACAAGTGATTGGGTAATAACAGTAGCTGAGTAGTAATTTGATCTTCTAACTCTTCCATCCTTACTGGTATATAAAACCTGTGTCTTGAAAATGTTGTGCTTGTATTTATCAGGTTGTGGATTGTATTTCATTACTGAAACTAAGCGGAAATTCCTTAAGATTCCAAGAGCAGGATAAGTTATTTCTTGCACTTATTTATCTGGACTGCACTTCTGAAATGCTTATAATTGTGCTATACAGCTGATCTACTACATTTTGCACTGTTATATAGCTTTTTTATTGTTTCACTGCATTTATTTACTTTTTTATACTGTTTTAACTGTATTTTCATTGCTAGATACTGTTTCATTACTCTAATTGCATGATTACTGAATTACTTAACTGTAAACTGCTTTGTCATACTGAGAGTTGTATGTTCTGTTTTTGAGTGCTCTATCTGAGCTTTTCTGTGCATTTTTGATTTTTTGAGGTTTCTATGTTCTACAGCTAGGAACTGTAATAGTGTGCATTACTATAATTGTCTGTTTACAGTTAAAGGCATTCTCTTGAGTCTGCTTGCTCCTTACTAAGCGGAAATTCCTTAAGATTCCAAGAGCAGGATAAGTTATTTCTTACACTTATTTCACTGAACTGCACTTCTGAAACACTTATAATTGTGCTATACAGTTGATCTACTATATTTTGCACTGTTATAAAGCTTTAATTATTGTTTCACTGCATTTATGTACTGTTTTATATGATTTTAACTGTATTTTTCATTGCTACATACTGTTTCATTACTCAAATTGCATGTTTACTGAATTACTTAACTGTAAACTGCTTTTTCATACTGAGAGTTGCATTTTCTGTTTGTGAGTGCTCTATCCAAGCTTTTCTGTGCATTTTCTGATTTTTTGAGGTTTCTGTGTTCTACAGCTAGGAACTGTAATGGTGTGCATTGCTATAATTATCTGTTTACAGTTAAAAACATTCTCTAGCATCTGTTTGCTCCTTGATCTGTTTAAAACTTTCATTTAGTGGCTACAGCTAGGAACTGTAATAGTGTGCATTACTATAATTGCATTTTTATTTAATTTCTAAATTGTAAACAGCTTTTTCATACTGAAACTTGTATTTTCTCTTTGTGAGTGTTCTTTCAATGCTTTTAAAGTGAGTTTTCTGTGTTCTGCTCAGGTGGCATAATCTTGATAGAGGCCTGTTGTCTAGGGCTGGTAGTTTTGTTTGAGTTTCCTGTGTTTCTGGCAGCTACTTTCTCCTAATAGTCTGTCTTCATTATTATTGAGAGTAACAAGGCCTCCTGACCTTCTTTAGTACGAGTGATTGGGTAATAGCAGGGGCTGAGTAGCTGATTTTTTGAGGTTTCTGTGTTCTACAGCTAGGAACTGTAATAGTGTGCATTACTATAATTGTCTGTTTACAGTTAAAAGCATTCTCTAGCGTCTGCTTGCTCCTTGATCTTTTTAAAACTTTCATTTAGTGGCTACAGCTAGGAACTGTAATTTTCCCACCCACCCTTCCTGGTGTTGTGGTGTTCTTATACTTGGTGGCTTTGCAGTTGCCTGCCCATACTGTATATTTGATCTGTGACACTCCTCCCAGTCTAGTGTCATTAGTTCATTCAATCTAATAGAGAACAGTTGTGATGGCCAACCCATCATTGAATTAACTTCTGTTCCAGCTTTCTACATTTTCACATTACTGAAGAAAAAAAAATTTTTACTTCCTTCCTGTGGCAGGTGTTGTTCAGATACAGATTTCCTGTGTCCAGGACTGTTTGTGAGCTCCCCCCCCCCCCATTTAACTAGGGTTGAACTATTCCTGGCGTCATAAAGTCTGCTCTTCAAATTTTCCCTTGCAGTTAGCCAGCTTTTTAGTTTTAGCACTCAAATCTGTTTCTTTGGGCTCAGCACTTGTTCAGAACTCATTGTAAGCACTAAATAAGCTACAAATTGCTACAGCACTCAACTTTCCTCACGTGTCTAGAGGAAAACAGTTTTTAGTACTTAATAAATAAGCACCTATCCAGGCATGTCTAAAGGTCAGCTCTCGGTGTTTTCTACTGTTTACTTGATAAATCTGTGTAGCTTAGGACAATGCAGCAGTTGCCTCATGTGCACAGACAACCCTCTCCTCCTACCACCCAACACTATGACCTGTGAGAGATGCACTTATATAGCCAAACTGGAAGCAAAGCTGTCTTCACCGAAGAATGGACTAGACAGTCAAGAGGAGAAGGTAAACACTTGCACCGCACCACACTCATCACATAGTCCCTCAAAACCTACACCACCCAAACACACACACAGAAGCACAAAACACATACCTACATTCATGGAGGCTCTCAGTAAAAATCTGCCCAAACAACCAAGACCTCCAAACCAAAAATGCAAGCAACCTTCACCCCCCCAATACAACCCAAATGACACAAAGCCCACATACTCAGTGTGCCACTCAACTACAGCCCATAAGGCATAACGTACCCAACACTCTAGTCATAGGTGACTCTATAGTCAGGCACACTGATGTTCCACTCACCAGGTTAAACAAGGAGAAAGTTACTGTCAGCTGCCTGTCGGGTGCCAGGATCCACCACACAATGCACGCACTCAGGTCACTCCACAACAAGTACAAATATGACAATGTCATTGTCCATGTTGGTGTGAATGACCTGAGATGTACCTCCCTGGACTACATGAAAAGAGACATGGAGGAGCTCTCCAATCTTGTAGCCCAGGCAGGTATGACCCTAGCCCTGAGTAGCATCCTGCCATCACCCAGAATGATACCATAGTACAAGGACAAAATGATTGACTTTAACAATTGGCTAAGCTTCTGGTGTCATTTTAAGGGAATCTAGTATCTGTCTGCCTGGGATGACATGATTGATAGACCACGCTGCTTTGCCAGAGATGGCCTGCACCTGTCGCCCTTGGGATTCCGGATACTGGCAAAGGCTCTTGCCAGCCCTATAGTGCCTTTTTTAGGCAAGGTTCAAATGACAAATTCACCACCGTAACAGGTACAAGCAAGCAAAATCTGAGGGTAATGCTACTCAATGCTAGAAGTCTAAACCTCAAAATGCACTCACTCGAGGCACTCCTTAAAATGGAGAACATCGACATCTGTGCAGTGACAGAGACCTGGTTCAAAGCTCCAGAGAGCATCCCTGCATTATCAGGCTATAATTTATACCACACCTTTCGGCCACCAAACCCGGACTGAAACATTAAAGGCAGAGGCGTGTCCATATTCATTAAGGATGTCCACACCTCCAAGCTAGTTGCGCAACATAATGCATCCGAGATTATCCAAGTTCAACTAACTCTGGGCAAAACCGCAATCCAGATTGTAGCTTGCTACAGTCCCCCCACCATGCCCCAGGATTCCCACTCCTCTTTTCTTGATGCACTGAAAAATATTAAGGTACAAGGCAACACCCTAATAATGGGTGATTGCAACTTCACCACCATTAACTGGGAAAACTACTCATGTACCAACTCTTTTGATCAACGTTTTCTGGAAATCATCAATTCCAACGCCTTGGATCAACTTATCCACACCCCCACCAGGGGCAGCAATATCCTAGACCTGGTCATCACCAACATGGGCGACCAGTGTTCCACAGCAGAGGTCAGCTCCTCATTGGTCAGATCCAACCACAAGCTAATCAACCTAGACATCCACATCCCGCTCCCACCCACCATTAGGAAAACAACCATAAAAAATTTCTCCAAAGCCAACTTCACGCTTAAGACAGAAGTGGCAAACTTCATGACACCCATGCAGATGGACAATAGAGGTATGACTGCTGAATCCTACACAAATGCACTTTATAAGCACTTACACAAGTGCATGGATCGTGCTATCCCCTAACAGAACCAAGATGCTATCCTCCAAAAAAAGGAAGGCAATCTGGTGGTCTTCTGCCATAAACAAATTCTACAACAGAAGAAAGAAACTGTTGCAAAAAAGAGTAAAATCCCATGATTGGAGGAACTCCCGGGTCAGCCTCAGTAAGAAGCTGAGATCCCTCATAAAATCCTCCAAAGCTAGTTATGAAAACAAAATTGCCACTGATTCTAAGGACAACCACAAAGCATTCTATAGCTATGTCAAGAATTTCAATGGCAACACTCAGATCTGCTCTGAGTTACAGCACAATGACACTAAATATACAGAACCAACTGATATTGCCAACATCCTGGCAGATAGGTTCAGTGCTAACTTTACCCCCTCTCACCCCCTAAAGGGCCCATCTTTATACCAGAAGAATGCAAAGTTCCTGTAATCACGGTTGCACAGGTAAAAACCTCACTCTCCAAAGCCAAAAACACAGCATCCATGGGACCTGACAACATCCCAGGCTGCCTTCTACATGAACTACAGAATGAACTGGCACCCCACCTAAGTACCATGTTCAATCATAGCCTCACCTCAGGCTTTGTGCCCATTGAATGGCACACCACGATGATTATCCCACTCCACAAAGGGGGGGCCACAACATATCCTGGGAACTACCGCCCCATTAGCCTGACGAGCCTCGTCTGCAAGGCCATGGAACGTATCATCATGGAACTCATAAACAAAGACATTGGAGATCTCCAAACTCTGGACTCCACACAGTTCGGGTTTGTAAAAGGCAGATCATGTCTCCTAAACCTGATAGACTTCTTTGAAGCAGTCCCCAAAGCCGTAGATGAGGGTAAGGTGGTTCACCCAGCCTATCTAGATCTCGCCAAGGCATTTGACACCATCTCCCACTCAGAAATTATAGCTAAACTCACTAAACTATGTATAAATCCCTATGTCACAAGATGTGTTGCCAACTGGCTTACTGACAGAACCCACACTGTGAAAGTAGCAGATTCCAAATCAGACTTCAGAACAGTGACAAGTAGAGTACCACAGGGTTCAGGCCTGGGTCCTCTCCTGTTTGGTATCTACTTCTCTGAAGTACAGGCTAACACAGAAGGTCTTTGGCTAACTAAATTTGCAGATGACTGCAAACTAGGAGCCATAATCGAAACTCCTAATGATGTAGACATTTTACAAAAGGGCCTCACTGAGACAGATGCCTGGTATCAGAGCCATGGTCTCATGCTCAATGGCAAAAAGTGCATTGTCATCCCCTTTGGTAAAAACTCTGTACCCATGAACTACCACATAGGCTGTAGTCTACTTAGGTTCATAGGTTCATAGGTTCATACTAGGCTATCTGCCCTAGGGCATTTATAAGCCTAGCCAGAGTGTGTGTGGCTTTCACCACCCCTTAGGATGAGAATACTATACCCATTAATTTGCTGTGCCTCTGTCCAGCAGTGATACAGAGATGATTCCCGGGGTAAACCTACCATCTCCCATCCACTCGTCAAGATTTCTCTTGAACAGAGTCAGTGAGGGGCTCTGCCTCACATGGACTGGGATTCTGTTCCATAGTGTAGGGAGTCTCTGGGTGATGAATCTGTCCCTCCAGCACGCCCTATTTATATCCGTGTTGAGGTTTAAGTCTCTTGCTCTCGTGGCTCTGGTGGATTTGGATTTTTTGAGGTGGAGCATGTCCATTAATTCCGGGTTGGACATGGCCTTGTATGTCAGGCACAGATCACCTCTGAGCAGGCGGTATGCGACTGAATAGAGCTGGAGTTTCTTCAGTCGGGCATCGTATGACATATGTTTGAGCCCCTTTATCCTTTTGGTGAGGAACTTTTGGGGTCTTTCCAACTGCTGCAGGTGTCGGGTAAGGTACATTCCGAATGGGGCGTTGTACTCAATCATTGGTCTGATAAGTGAAGAGTACAGGGGTACAATGACCTCTCCTGATCTGGATGTGAATCCCTTCATGATCAGGTGGGCAATGTAGAAGGTCTTCCTAACCGCTTTGGCAATGTGAGTGTCAAAAGAGAGGTTACTGTCAACTTGGGTCCCCAGGTCCCTGATAACGTCTTCCGTGTTTAATGGATTACCACCTATGTGGTAATTAGGGTTACCTTGTTTTTCCCAAAGGGTATGACTATACATTTTTTGGCATTTAGCTTAAGGCCATGGCTCTGGCACCAGTTATCGATTTCTATGAGACCTTTCTGGAGGATGTCTGTGTCTGATGGAGTGTCAATTATGGTGCCCAGTTTGCAGTCATCTGCAAATTTTGTCAACCACAATCCCCTATGTTTGCCTGCACTTCAGAAAAATAAATGCCGAACAAGAGGGGCCCAGGACTGAGCCCTGTGGGACATCAGCTTCGTGACCGGCTTAGAGTCTGACATGGCACCAGCAACTCTAACCCTGTGTGTTCTGTCCTGAGCCAGTTTGCAACCCATCTTGTGACATATGGGTTTACATCTAAGCTGGTGAGCTTTTCTATGATGCCCGAGTGGGGTATTGTGTCGAACGCTTTTGCTAGGTCAAGGTAGGCTGTGTGAACTGCCTTACCCTCATCAATGGCCTTAGTGACTGTTTCAAAAGTCAACCAAGTTCAAGAGGCAGGATCTGCCCTTGACAAAGCCAAATTGGGTAGGATCCAGTGTCTGTAGGTCCCCAATGTCTTTATTTATGAGTTCCATTATGATCCTCTCCATAGCTTTGCAGACAAGGCTCATCAAGCTTATGGGGCGGTAATTTCCAGGGTCCATAGAAGCACCGCCTTTGTGGAGTGGGACCACAGTTGCCGTACGCCATTCTTTGGGTACGTATCCTGTAGTAAGGCTAAGATTAAACAGCAGCCTTATGTGTGGGTTTAGTTCCTCATTGAGTTCGTGTAGCACACATCCGGGGACACCGTCCGTCCCATTGATGCTGTGTTTTTTGCTTTAGAGAGAGCAGCTCTCACCTGGGCATCTGAGATGTTTGGGAGGCTAGACTCTGGTGGGATAGATATTTCTCCTTTTGGGGAGAGGGAGGGGAGAAATTTGCACTGAACCTGTCTGCCAGTATGTTGGCAATGTCTGTGGGTTCAGTTATTTTTTATCATTTTGGACTAATTCTGAGCATATCTGGGAGTTTCCACCCAGGTTTCTAATATAGCTAAAAAGGCCTTATGATTGTCTTTTGTGTCATTAGCGATTTTTCTCTCAAAGTTGGCCTTGGATGATTTTATGAGTGATCGTAGTTTTTTGCTAGTATTGATCAGAGATGCCTTCCCATTTAGGGATTTTGCTCTGTCATGTAGTAGCTTTCTCCTCTTGTTGTAGAGTTTGTTTATGGCTGAGTCCACCAGACCGGCCTGCCTTTGGTGGAAAGGGTCTTGATTTTATTAGGATTGCTTGATCCATACATTCCTGGAGGTGCTCGTAGAAGGCATTTGTAAGGGTTTCAGCAGCGTGGGTTGTGGTTTCCACTGGCTCGGGGCCTTGAAGGATACCACTCCAGTCTTAAGAAGTGTGAAGTTTGCTTTTGAGAAGTTCTTCACTGTGGTCTTTTTGCTGGGGGTGGGGCGGGATGTGGATCTCCAGTAAGATTAATTTATGGTCTGATCTCACCAATGAGGGATATACTTCCAGTGTGGAGCATTTTGTCCCCATGTTTGTGATGATCAGGTCTAGTATATTTTCTCCTCTTGTGGGAATGGTGACTAGTTGTTCCATAGCATTTGAGTTTATGAACTCAAGGAACCTTTGGGCTAGGTGTTGGGGCTTGAGTAATGTTCCCAGTCTATGTTTGGGTAGTTGAAGTCACCCAATATGATGGTGTTTGGAGAGACATTTATACTCTCCAGTGTCTTCAGGAAGGCTGTGTGGGTTTCCTGAGTTTGAGAAGGTGGTCTGTAGCATGTTACAAACTGTAGGGCAGTTTTACCTATGGTTAATTGCACCTGGATGGTCTCCGATGCTTCGTGCATTGCCACTAACCTGGAGGTGTGGGTATCCTTATGAATATGGATACTCCCTCCTTTTGTGGTTCGTCCGGATTTTGGGGCCGAACGCATGATATGAGGTATAACCTGATAGTGCTGGGGTACTCTCAGGAGCCTTGAACCAGGTTTCAGTCACAGCACAAACATCGATGTTCTCCATACTGAGGAGGGCTTGAGGGCGTGCATCTTGAGGTTTAGACTTCTGCCATTGAGCAGTATTACCCTTAGTTTTTCTCCATTTTTGTTTTCTAGGGTGGTAGGTTTATCATTTGAGCCTTGCCTAAAAAGGCACTATGGGGTGGCAAGAGCCTTTGCCAATATCCAGAAGCCCAGGGTGACAGGTGCAAGCCGTCCCTTGAAGCAGCGTGGCTTGTCAAGCATGTCATCCCAGGCAGACAGACATTGGATCCCTTAGAATGACACCAGTAATTAAGCCAATAATTAAAGCTGATCATTTGGTCTCGGAATGGTGCCTTCATTCTTGGTGAGGGTAGGTTACTGTTCAGGTTCAGGGCAATACCGGCTTGGGCTACATAATCTGAGAGCTCCTCTATGTCTCTTTTCATGTAGTCCAGGGAGGTACGTCTCAGGTCGTTCACACCGGCATGGACAATGACTGAGTCATACTTGCACATGCTGTGGAGTGACCTGAGTGCTTGTGTTATGTGGCGGATTCTAGCGCCTGACAGGCAGCTAACTGTGATCTTTTCCTTGTTCAGTCTGGTGAGAGGGACGTCAGTGTGTCTGACTATGGAGTCACCTATAACAAGTGTGTCTGGCATTGTGTTTGGCCTTAAGGGCTGTGACTGTTTAGCACACTGACTTTGAGAACTATGTGTTGCATGTCTTATGTCTTGAGGTGTCAGTTGCTTGGGTGTCTGCTTTGGAGGCCTCTGTAGTTTTGGTAGATTTTTGATCAGTGCCTCCGAGTATGTCTTTGTGTGTTTATGTGTTTGTTTTGCAGTTGTGATAGTTCTATGTGAAACTGGGTTTGTGGTGTGCATGGTTTCCTTCTCCTCCTGTCTGGTCTTGCCAGTCCTGAGTTGAGAGAGCTCAGCCTCGAGTTTGGCTATATAGTTGCATCTCTCACATGTATTTGTGTTTTGTGGGAGAAGGAGTGGGTTGTCTGTGTACATGAGGCAATTGTAACATTGCCTCAAGATGCCCAGATTCACCAGCTGAACAGGAGAGGACGCTAGCAACTGACCCTTCGACATGCTAGAAAAAGTGAAAAAGTTTGCTGTGTAACTGAGTCAGAAGGGACCTATAGGGAAATGGGTATTCAAGGGGATTCTAGGCTAATGTAGTACTTTGTTTAGTATACAAGTACTTTACCTATATAAACATGCTTTAGGAGCAAGTGCTGAGCTATTGAGATAGAGAATAGACCGTTTAGATTGCAAGTAGAGAAGTTCTAAGGGAAAAATTGAAGAGCATACTTTACGGAGCCAGAAATAGTTTAACCTTGTTTAACCGGCGCTGCCCGATGGTGCTCTATGGGCAACTCGGCGCTAAATCACGCAAAAGCGCACTAAAGTGGGCTTTATAGCAGGGGGTTGAAAAGACCTAGGAATTGACCCAAAATGGCCAATAGACTACAGGTTTCTGGCTGGAACCACTGCTCTAGGGACAAATAGGCTGCTCAGTGCTCCCCACTCCCACTGGTGAACAAAGAAGCTTCCCTTTATCCAAATAAGGATATGGAATAGCACAGGAACCAAGCCAAAGCCCAGAGATCAGCAAACTCTGAAGAAAGGACTATTCTAGTTCAGTAAGGCGGGAAAACAAGAATTTTTTTTTTTTTTTTTTTTTTTGCAGAAAACAGAGGAAAAACAGACAGTAAATGCTATAAATGCTTTTAAGCGGCTAGCGACTTGAGTGTGTTAGCCTACAGGTAAAATTAAGCAACAACTAACTTTTTAAAAGTGCAAAACAGTTAATCAACACAAAAACAGTTTAAATAGAATGCAGAGCTGTATAAACAGGCTAAAATGCAGTCGCTAAGCAGTAAATAATCAATAAGCCAGAAAAAATACTTAAATCAGTTATAGCAAATACAGTTATAACAAATGCTCTGAAATATACTGTATATTTCCAAAATGTTTGAGAAGGACAGTCAGAGCACAAGAAGGTTCAGGCGAAAGAGAAAAAAAAAGTTTTGTTTTACTTTTTGAAAGGGAAAAAGGAGGAACAGAAGGCCTTATCAAATGTTCTCTCTGTATTAAGCAGAATGAGCTAATGACACTAGACTGGGAGGTGTGTCACAGTAGGGGCGTGCAACTGCAAAGCCACCAAGTATAAGATTAAAATTAGTCTGCAATGATGTGCAAACTTTGTTAGCCAGAGGTCAGAGATCATGGCTGTCAGCCTAGATAGCTGAAAAAGATGTATGAAAAAGAGGTCCCAGCGCTGAGCCTAGATGGTCATCTCTGGTCACTACCATACTTTTTGACAAGGCACCTGCAACTTGTACTGTTTAGTCTGTCTTTCAGCCAGTTTGCTATCCACCTTACAACACATAGGTCAATTTTTTAAGTGTTTAGCTTTTGCATGATGCCAGCATGAGGAATGGTGTCAAAGGTCTTAGCCAGGTCAAGAAATGCTGCATGCATAGCCAACATCTACAGCCTCTGTTGTTGTTGTTTGTCTTTTGTCTTTTCCCGGTTAGGGGTCACCACAGCAGAACTCCGGTCCGCTAATGATTGGCAGTAGATTTTCATGAACGCCGAGGTGTCAGCTCGACGTCCAACCTTCAACGAAGACATGCCCATTTACGCATGTCTTTCGAATGCCCATCCAACCGCAATCCTTAGAAATAAATTTATCAGATTAAACAGACATGATCTACACTTCACAAAACCAAACTGTTGGTGGTCAAGTCTAACAAGATTCTTGATATCACAGTTGATGAAGTCAGTTATAACATGCTCCATGACTTTGCAGATGAGGCTTGTATAGGTGGTAGGTCTGTAATTGCCGGTGTTGTTTGTAAAACCACCCTTAATAATGGGCATCACTACTACTATGCATTCCTCATTAGGGACAAAACCAGTAGCTGTTAAATAATCTAAGGTGGTGTGTGTGTGTGTGTGTGTGTGTGTGTGTGTGTGTGTGTGTGTGTGTGTGTGTGTGTGTGTGTGTGTGTGTACGTGCACGCACGTGTGCAAGGGCAAGTTTGACACCATTAATTAAGCAACTGGATATACTGTCAGGTTCAATGAAGGAAACACTTTTGGTCTTGGTCAGTACTTTCAATAAGTGATCTTTAGAGATAAATTAGGGGGATGGTAAGAGATTTAGAGTTTAAGTCTCAGGAGTGAAGCTGACACTAAATTTGTTTGTAAAGATATGGGCAATGTCAGTTTTCTAACATAGCTAAAGAAGTGACTGCGTTATAATTATCTTTTGGCTTTAGAATCAGCTTAAGTTCATGGGCTCCTTTAGTGAACCTGACAGTGTTCTTTGCTTTCTTTTTTTTTTTTTTGTAATGCTTTTTATATTATCCTTATGACGATAGGTTTTACACGTACCTATATAGTTTAATGAGTTATTTTCTTCTGTTGTATAATTTATTTGTACTGGTGGACATTAGGGTGGTTTTCTTTTTTTAATTTCACAAGACACTTGATTCTGGTACAGACTTCTAGCTCTGTGCATTTTTGTGAATGGGTGTAGAATTCCTTATTGGTGTATTAAGGTCTGCTGAGTTACAGTCTTAGGTGAATTTTAATATTTTGTTACATGGTAGGTTGAGGTTAGCATATGTGTAGTCCATAAATTAAACTTCACTTACTTTATATTTAGTATTCCACATGTTGACAAGTGATGCCCTTAACTAAAAAAACACCCTAATATCCACCAGTACAAATAAATTATATAACAGAAGAAAATAACTCATTAAACTATATAGGTACGTGTAAAACCTATCATCTCAAGGATAATATAAAAAGCATTAGTAAAAAAAAAAAGAAAGAAAGCAAAGAACACTGTCAGGTTCACTAAAGGAGCTCATGAACTTAGCTGGTTCTAAAGCCAAAAGATAATTATTTTTTTATTTTTATTTTTATTTTTATTTAGTTTCAGTCCCATGAGTTCCGGACCAAGCCTCACAACCTTTCAAGGACTGAACAACAAATCATTTGTGACTTACAACAAAACAGGGATCTAGTCATTCTACCAGCTGATAATGGTGGGGCCATAGTGGTCATGGACTGGTGCAAATATGATGCCGAGGCCCAGAGACAGCTGAATAATGGCCAGTATTACATGCATATGCCCTTGGATCCTGGCCCTAAAGTTAAACAACAAATTGATCGATTTCTCTTGCTAGCAAAGGATGAAGGTATTATTTCCCAGTCCACTTTGTATCATCTTACTGTCCCTGAACCTAGGCACCAATACCTATATTTGCTACCAAAGATCTACAAAAACTTACATGAACCCCAGGAAGACCAAATGTATCTGGGCGTGGATCAGTTACTGAACCATTGTCACAGTTCTTGACACAACACCTTTGGCCTCTTCTTAAATATGTTAGATCTCACATTCAGGACACCACACAGTTTCTGCAGTTAGTCTCGGATATACAACTTGAGCCAGGTTGGTTGTTATGTACCCTTAATGTAGAGTCTCTTTATACAAATATTCCTCATTGGGCGGGTTTGTTGGCCCTTGAACATTGGCTTTATCAAGCCGAGCTCTATCCACCCGGCTTCAATACATTTCTTATTGACCTTGCTGAACATGTACCTACTAAAAACACCTTCTATTATCATGGGAAATGCTTCTGGCAGGTTCAGGGTACTGCTATGGGGGCTTCTTTTGCCCCATTTTTTCTGACCTTTTTATGGCTTATGTGGAAGAGCAATTGATTTATGATGTAACCCACAATTTATATCTTGAGGAAATTGATATGTGGAGACACTACCTCGAGGACTGCTGGCTGGTTTGGAAAGCTGATGAGGGGTATTTGTGAGAGTTCATGGAATACATCAATGGCAATAAGTGGGAGATCCAGTTTACTGTTAACTATAATGTTGATCAAATCACCTTCTTGGATGTTTTAATCACAAGAAATCTGGACCACACTTTGGATACACAGGTTTTCCGTAAGTATCCACAATATAATTCATTATTACATGCCTCTAGCTTCCACCCACCCGATATCACATGCAACATCCCCAAATCACAGTTCTTTCATATAAGACGGATTTGTTCTGATAAATACCATGATTATAAACAGGACCTTATCAACAGTTTCAAATCCCGGGGGTACAAAACTGGTACCATACTTACAGCTAGTCATTTGGCATCTTCAATGAATAGGAATGATCTTTTGGCATACAAGGACAAACAGCAACTTGGACAACCTGAACTTAGATTAACTACCACCTTTGGATGCAATACCAATGTTCTGTTACATATTGTCAACAAGCATTGGAATATATTGCAAGCGGATGATAAGTTATCAGGTTTTCTAAATGACAGATGCCTCTTTTCTTACTGGACAGGCAAAACCATGGGTTTATATTTTAATCATTATAAACAAGGTTTGATTGTGGGGGAACCATCCCAAACCACTCTAATGGTGGATATATTGTAGGGGTGTTATCCATGTGGTCATTGTGTTCACTGTGTCAGGGTGGCCAAGTCCAAACAGTTCACAAGCAAGAATACCGGGCTGGTTTTTGATATCATATTTTTGGTCAGTTGTGGAATGGATTTGGTTATTTACCTGACTACTTGTACATGTTCCGCTTTTTATATAGGCCAAACCTCCTGTCCAGTCAGGATACGGATATCTGAACATCTTAGTGACATAAGATTAAATAAATCTGGTAATGCATTATTCAAACATTCTTTGACTCATACCATAGCCTCTTTCAGGTTTACTATTATTGACAGGATCATTGGTGATCGGGCTAATAAATTAGGCTGGCATGATATATTGAACAAGAAAGAAAAAAAGTGGATCATTAAGCTGGGAGGATTATTTCCACCAGGTCTAAATGAGCATCTATGGCCAAACAATCAGGGGGACTTTTGTTGTATTATGTGGTGACTTTTATGTATATTAGGCTTGGCTTTGTTGCCTGAACTTTAACACTGAGGAAGGCTAAATAACTTTTGGGCTGAAACCGGTGTGTTTTGCCTAATTTATGTTTAAATAAATATACACATTTTTAGGCACCTTACGCTTGTGTGTACTGGCCTGTTGTTTTTTATTGCATTCGTGCATTCTGGGCCGTGCACTTGCCGTACTTGCAGGAGCTCTTCATTCTGTTTCAAAGAATACCTACATAGTGTCGTTTCTCTTCTGTGGTACATGGAAACAGCATATGATCTGCCACATTCTGTAACATAACACTGAAGTGGTGTAGAAAGGTAAATTGTACACATATAATCGACACAGGAGACTGTTCAAGAACACTCATGTCACATGTATTTATAATGCTTCATTTGGCATGTATCAAACAACATACATTGCCCAACCACAAAATCCACAGAGATTTCTAACTGAGAAAATCAACTGCCTGGAAAGCCCCAGCTACCCTAAAAGATTAGCTTCGATATCCATGTTCTCAGTGGCCTACTGGCTCCTTCAGTGTGACTTTTGTCTCACTTGCTACTCCATGACACATCCACCTCTCCTCAAACTCCTACACTTTTTGCTTGGTGTCAGAGCCATGGGCTCAAGCTCAATGCCAAGAAATGTATAGTTATCCCCTTTGGGAAAAAACATGTTCCCGTGAATTACCACATAGGTGGCAGTACACTAAACACCGAAAGTGTGATAAGAGACTTAGGGACACAGGTGGACAGTGGTCTCACCTTTGATAACCACAGCGCCACAATAGTCAGGAAATCCTTCTATGTGGCACACCTCATCACTAAGGATCATGAAGCCAGATAAAGGGGTGGGCTTTTAATCATGGAAATCCATGATTATGACAAAAGGTATATGAAATATTTAACACTGACACGTATGAAGAAGTTACTAGAAATGAGTTGAATATGGCCTATAGGAGAATCGCTCTTATTGCTCTGAATGATATGTTTTTGGAAAATAGAATTACTATTGACATTTATAATTATTTGAACATTATTTCACCCAGTATTCCGACTATATTTGGTACTCCAAAAATACATAAGGATGTAACCAATCCACCTTTATGACCTAAAGTGGATGGTTGCAACTCCATTACATACTCTTGTGCTAAATTTCTTGATAGTAGATTAAAGAAGTTTTTGGATGGGCAAGTACAGTTCTGCAAGGATTCTTGGCACTTTCTAAGCTTGATGAATGGTATTGAATATTCTGATCAGGTTTTGTTCTTGACAGTGGATGTAAAGGACCTGTTTTCTGTCATACCCCAACAGGAGGGTATTCAGATTATAGAGCAGTTTTTATTTGAACAAGCCATGCCACAATCAAATCAATTTATATGTTGATCTGTTTGACATTGTACTTTCCACTAACTTCTTAATATATAATAACAGCTACTATCTTCAAAAGGTAGGAGTTATGATGGGGTCACCTTGTGGGACCATTTTCGCGAATTTAGTTATGGCAGGATGGGAAAAGAAATATGTCCTGGGAGGCAATTATGCTTATAACATTATGTTGTATCTCCGCTATTTGGACAATATATTTATCCTATGGAAAGGTGACCAACAATCTGTGGAACAATTTTTAGGATATATTAATAAAACGACACAGTATTTCAAATTCACACATGCCATAGATGAGCAAGAAATGAACTATCTGGATGCTAACCTTAGTAAGGATAGAATTAACCAAAGATTTATTGCAAAAATACACAGGAAATCAGCTTACTCTAACTCTTTCCTGCATTTTACAAGCTCCCATCCTTTATTGAATAAGAAAGCAGTAGTAAAAGGACAATTTGTCCGTGCTGCTAAAATGGTTAGCTTGGAAGCAGATTTTATTTTTGAGGTCAGGCATCTCACAGAGATGTTTATAAGTAGGGGTTATCCTGTTAGTTTATTGCATGAGGAGGTTAGCCATAAAAGGAATAATGGACATTTTTCACCAATCCTAAATCAACAGGTGAACCAGGTATATATACAAAAGGAAGATAATCATATAGATTATAACACAACCTTCATTATAACATTTAAAGTTCATTTTATGAGATAAAAACAATAATTTTAAAGAATTGGCATTTAATTGAGGCTGAAGCACCTGTTATTAATACATTTAAAGATGGTGTAAAAATGATAGCTAGGAGAGGCAATAATTTAAAAACTTGAAATGTGTCAAATAACAAAAAAACTCTAAGTAAAAGGCATGAAAAAATGTGGAATGCGGGATTTATGCAAGCATATGTATTAGGGTAAATATGTTCAAATTAATGGTCAGAAATATAATACATATGATAAGCTAAATTGTAATTTGAAAGGACTGGTATATGTGGCAATGTGTAAACACTGTCCAGCTTATTATATAGGGAAGACTACTAGAACCCTAAAAGAAAGAGTATATGAGCACCTATATGCCATAAAAAAGATGAATTTAGCAAATGCATTTGCAAAACACATACATGAATATGGTGAACATATATTTGAATTTTGTGGTATCCATCAGCTCCATGAGCAACTTAGGAGGGCCCATGGATGTTGCACTTAGAAAGAGCAGAATTAATCTGGCAACTAAAATTACATTCTTGTGTATATAGTATACTCAGGCATTACTTAGGTGAGATAATTTGTAAGCTGGTTTTAATTATTGCTGACCTGTGTTAGGGTAGTGATTTAATAAGTATATTTACACACACACACACACACACACACACACACACACAGACACACACATATATAATATATACATATATATATATATATATATATATATATATATATATATTTTATTTATTTTTTTTAATATATATTTTTCTATAACAAGAAATATTTTAATTAATAATAATCAACTAGGATGTCTTTAGATTATTTATTATTGAAGGAATTTAGTAAATGTATTTTATGTACGTGTGTTTTATATATATGTGCTTTATATTTTTAAATTCTTTAATTTTGTTATGACATCATTTCCTTTCTAGTGTAGGGTGGGCTTATAAAATGCTATTTTAAGAAGTTCAGTTGTGGTTTAACACTGTTTTAGTCTAATGAAGTTTGTTATTTTACAAACAAAAAGAGCTTCACTGTATTTCATTAAATAAGAGTTTTGCTTACACTCTGGCCATTTTTTTTTTTGTGATTTGTACAGTTTGTTTTTTGTTTTTTCGAAACTGGAAGCTTTGTTGTATGGATATAGATACTAAGATACAAGCCATTAAAATGTTTTTAGTCCCTTTAGTCTTATACACAAGTCAAGCATATTTTTATCAACCAGAGGAGAAGCTGTGGATAGCAGTTAAAAAAGAGTTGAAGGAAGAGAAGACAGCAAGGGTCAACTGAGATAAGCTGATTCTTCCAATAGAACAAGGCGGACTAGGAGTACCCAACTACAGGGGGTATTTTAGAGCAACACAGTTAAAGGTCTTATACATAACACAAGCAGAAAACTATAATTCAAAGTGGAAAGGAATGATGCTGATATAGGGAGGAAGCTCAATAAATAAGGAGAGATTGGGATTTTGGATGCAGATTCTTAAGGAAAACAACACAAATCATACAGAGTATTATATTCATGAAATAGCAGGGAGTATTCTAAGAACCAAACCAGCACAAGAATGGAGAAAAGAGATTCTGCAGATAGGGGTGACTGTGGTCAGGGATACAGATAATAGGCAAGAGGGGCTGGAATTTACTGGAGAAAACTGGCAAAGGAACCAAGGTATTGAGAGCAAATAACTAGAAAGGGGAAGGTAATAGTATGGGAAGAAGCCAAGACTTTATGTGGACTGCAGGTTAGAGATTGCCTTCCCTATCAGTGATTGATATCAGAGTATAGGCAAAGAGAAAGAAATAGGGGACTCCTGAATGAAAGACCAGCACTGGTAGAGTTTTTAATAGAATCTAGAACATAAGTTGTCATTAAAAAAGGAATAATTAGTAAAGCATATAATATATTGTATGATAATTATAAGAATCAATCAGAGGAGCTCAGAAAGGATTGGGAAGAGAGACTGGATAAGCAATTCACAAAGAGAGAATGGGAAGATATATGTATATCTCCCAAATATGCAACAAAGTCTAGAAGATTTAGGATCTTTGCCTGGAAGTGTTTACATAGATATTTTGATACCCAAAGTAGACTCCAAAGAATTTTCCCTCAAGTAGACAGCAAATGTTGGAGGTGTGACGGGTAAGAGAGGTGGCCGAGAACATATTTTTTGGGAGTGTAACGAGCTGACTGACTTTAGGGACTTCCTGCAGACTGCTCTGTTGGAGATGCTGGGTCAGCAGATTGGACTGATTTGGGAGATGATTTTTTTTAGTTAAGATACATAATCGGAATTGTATAGACATAGTAAAGCCTTGATGAGTCTAATTATGGTGGCTGCCAAAAAAATAAATTACTATAAAATGGAAATCAAAGTCTAGATCAACCTTACTAGAAGTAGTGAATATAGTAACAGAGATAAAACAACTGGAAATGGGATCTTTAGAAAAGGGAGGGAGCAAACTACACAGGAAAAAATGGAAATTGTAGGAACAATATATGCAGAGCAGGAAAGAGGTTTAAGAGACAGGATTTGAATGAGCCATATAATGCTTAAATGACAATGACTGGATAGATTATAAGTGATGTATAATGTTTGCAACTACAGTTGTTTCAATGGTGTCTGTGACATATACAGTTTGCAACTAAAGTGGTGTCATGTTTGTTTTTCAGTTATATAAATGTAAGATTGCCTATGTCATATGTGAAAATTTAATAAAATTGTTTGTTGGCAAAAAATATATATAAAATTAGGTGAGAGATATCGTCTATGCCCAAGGTTTTTCTAGCAAGGACTACCCATGTCCATGAGAGAAGCCAGGGCAAACCCCAGCAGAAATTTATAGTTTCCCATCCAGTTATCCAGATTGTGTTTAAACTTCGTCATGGAGGTGCTCTGCTTGATCTGGACTGCAAGCCTATTCTAGAGAAGTGGTAACCTCTGAGAGATGTATCTGTCTCTCCAGCAGGTCCAGTTTATGTCGCAGGCTAGATTGAGGTCCATGGAATGGGTGACTCTAGTCCCATTTGATTTCTAGATGTGCAGCATTTCTTTAGATTTGGGTCAGAAATAGCCCTGTAAACCAGACATAAGTTGCCTCTAAGTAGTCTATACGCTACTGAGTACAGTGACAGTGACTTCAGTCTGTCTGTATAAGACATGTGCTGGAGACCCTGAATTTTCTTAGAAATCTCTGAGGTCTCTCAAGTTTCTGCAAGTGTCTAGTATGGTAAATACCAAAGGGAGCATTATATTTAATAATAGCCCTGATGAGGGACGAGTACAGGGGAGTTATAAACTCTTTTGTTCTTGAGGTGATGCCTTTACTAATCAGGTGAGTGACATAAAATGCCTTCCTCACCACAGCAGACACATGGTGGTCAAAGCTGAGGTCACATTCAACTTGCATTCCCAGGTGTCTCACTACTGAATTGGAACATAGGATATTATTATTTTATAATCAGCAGGGACATTGTTTTTACCGAAGGGAATGATAATGCATTTTTTAGCATTTGGCACCAGTCATTGGTCTGTGTAAGCTCATTTTGAAGTATGCTGACATCACTAGGTGATTCAATGATAGCACCTCATTTGCAGTCATCCGCAAACTTCGTTAGCCACAGCACCTCCATTTTGGCCTGGACATCTGAGAAGTATATGCCAAACAAGAGAGGGCCCAGCATTGACCCTTGTGGGACTCTACTGGTGACAGGTCTGCTGGTAGAAGTGAAGTCTCCCACTTTGACTGAGTGCTGGCAATCTGTGAGCCAGATTGCAGCCCATCTGACAACATAGGTATTGTTATTCAGCTTTAGTTTGTCAATGATGCCCGAATGTGAGATCGTGTCAAAAGCCTTGGCCAAGTCAAGATAGGCTGCGTGCATGGCTTTGCCCTTGTCTATGGCTCTGATCACATTCTTGAAGAAATCCACCAGGTTTAGCAGGCATGACAAAACCAAACTGGAATGGATCCAGGGTTTGGGGGTCATCTATATCCTTATTTATAAGGTCCATACAGATGAGGCTGGTTAAACTTATGGGTCTATAGTACCCAGGTCTGTTGCCGAGCCACCCTTATGGAGCAGGATAACAGTCGCTGCTTTCCATTCAGTGGCGACAAAGTCAGTACTCAAGCTGTTGTTGAATAAAGTGCCTAATGGAGCAGATAGCTCTTGTTTTAGAACATTAAGAATGCAGCCCAGAATCCCATCTGGTCCCATGGAGGCTCTGTTCTTAACCTTGAAGAGAGCATTGATGACTTGCTCATTGGAGATGCAGGCAAGAGGGGATGATGAAGACATGGTTTGTTATCTGCTTAAGGGGTTAGGGGGGTGAAATGTTTGCCAGACCTGTCTGCTAGCATTTTTGCAATTTCCGCAGGATCAGTGTGTGATGCCATCCACAATTAGTTCAGCACACATTTGAGTCCTAGGTTGCAGACATAGCTGAAGAAAGCCTTATAGTTATCTTTGGCTATGGTTATTAAATTTTTCTCATAGCTGCTCTTTGAAGATTTTATGAGTTGCCTTATTTGCTTGTTTAGGCTGAGAAGAGTGCTCTTCCAATTCTGGGATCTCACTTTTGTATTTTTAGACAGCAGCTTCTTTCACTTATTGTATAATTTATTAATGCTAGATGTCCACCAGGATGGTTTGCTTTTTCTTGAGGATCTTGCTTTAATCCTATCCGGCACAGCTGTGTCTATACTTTTTAGATATTTTTAGATAGTTATACAGGACATCAGTGTATACCTTAGTATAGCTGTCAATGCCATCTGTAGAAACTGGAGCTTGGAAGTCTATTATACCTTCCCTTAGGTGGGTATAGTTAGCTTTGGTGAAGTTGTTTAGCATGACTTCGCCTTTGGAGAGTTCTGTTGCTATTGCTACTTCAAAAATGACTGATTTATGGTTGGATTTAACCAGTGCGGCTCCTACACTTGAGGCATTGCATCGACCACTCATATTGTTGAGGACCAGGTCTAGGATATTGGAGCCCCTTGTGGGGTGGTGCACTAAGTCCAGGAACTTTTGTGAGAGTGAGTTTGAGCTCGTATAAGTTTCCCAATTAAAAGAAAGATAGTTGAAGTCACCCTTGACTAAGGTGTTAGATTGTATCTTAAATTGTCCCAAGTAGGTCTAAATAAGCTGTGTAGGCATTTTGGTTCAATAAAGAAAACTCTGTGGAGCTACTCCAAGTGTAAATTATCATGGGTAAGACCCCTCCCACACACACACACACACACACAGACTTTTCTTGTCTAACCAGTCTATAGGTGCAGTTATCTTTAATGAAATAGATACTCCACCTCTTTTGATTCTCACACCTTCAAGTTGCAGTCTGAAAGTGTGGAAGGCATTGTAGCCTTGCAAGGCTGGGGAACTTCCTGCAGTCCTGAGACAGGTTTTTGTGACCGCACAGATGTCAACATCTTCCAGGGAGAGAAGTGCTTCAAGAGAGTGCAGTTTCTGATTTAAACTCCTGATGTTTAGCAGCATGGCCCTTAGTTTCTTTGTGTTTGATATTTTCACATCAGAAATTTTGTTGTTGGGACCTTGCCTAAAAAAGGCATTATGGCGGAGGCAAGTGCCTTAGCCAGCAACCAAAAGCCTAGAGGTGCCAGGTGAAGACCATCTCTGGCAAAGCAGTGTGGTCTATCCACCATGTCATCCCAAGTTGACAGGTACTGGATCTCCTTAGAATGACACTAGAAACTAAGCCAATTATTTAAGTCAATCATTTTCTATTTATATTGCGGTATCATCCTAGGCAAGGGTAAAATACTGCTCAAAGCTAGGGACATGCCCGCCCGGGAAACATATTCAGAAAACTCAATCATGTCTCTCTACATATAGTCCAGAGAGGTACATCTCAAGTCATTCACATCAACAGGGAAGTAAATAGTGTGAGAAGAAATAGCCAGGGAATTGTTATGGCTAGGCTTGTATAGGCCCTAGGGCTAATAGCCTAGTACCAACCTATGAACCTATGAACCTATGAATATGAATTATGACAGAGTCATAACAGTACTTGTTGTTGAGAGATTTGAGTGCATGTATGATCTGGTGAATCCTTGAACCAGACAGGCCTCTGACCATAACCTTCTCTTTGTTCAAGCTAGTGAGTGGGGTGTCTGTATGTCTCACTATAGAGTCACCTATAACTAAAACATTTGAAATAGTTGTGCATTGCCTTAACACTCTATTTGGTGAGACACAGGTGCTAGCATTTTTATATGTATTGGGTGGTTTGGATGTTGTGTTAGGTGTAGCATGTTTGTGTTTTGGAGGTCTCTGGTGTTTAGGTAGGCTTCTGAACAGTACATCTGCATATGAAGGTTTATATGTTGGGTGCATATTGCGAATAGGCTTCATCATGTATGAATTGACAACCTGTTTAGCATTGCTGCTCTGGGCACAATAGGGCAGTGATTCCAGATTCTTAGTGCAGGAGCATCTCTCGCAAATTGCACTGGAGTGATTTAGGAGTAAGAGTTGTCAGAGTCCAGTTACTACACCTCCTCAAAAAACCCATGTCCACCAGGCTGACAGGAGAAACAGAGGGAAACTGACAGACCATAATGGAAGGTTTGAACCTGGTATCTCAGCAGATAAGGAGAAAAAGATGGGGGCATCAGGCAGGAAGCTATTTTAGGGTGACTAACCTATGGGGTGTACAGTAGGAGATCTATAAAAGAGGGAATTTATAGGGTTTGATGTTGACAGGCAAGAGGTAAAAGCTCTCCTGGGTGGTTCACTGAACAGCCAAGAGCTATTCAAGCACTGCTCTGCTAGATAGCAGCGGCTTCTATGGGAAAGTACTTTTATTGTCACTTTTGCATCTAGAACCACCAAGATTTACCACCTCCGCACAGTGTTGCATGATAGTCCACTACGCACAATCAGCTTTCAGCAAGGAATGTTACTTATAGGTAGGGACTAGAACCTGACTTGCTAAAGTGAGAATGTATCAAGGAGACCTTAAAGGGAAGGCATAACAAAAGAAGATAGATTTCTGAAGAAGTTTCCAAAAATATTTTACATGGAAGATGTGAATTCAGTAGTAAGAGCTCAAACAGAATTTACATATTATTCCCCAAGGTATAATAACTGGGCTAGACCTGACAGAAATTATATTTCACAGGAGATTGTACATTTAATTGAAAGCTTTAACACATCCAGTAACTATTTCAGATCATGCACCGATAAAAACTAAGATAAAAAATTAGGGTAATGAAGCAAAAATGAAACACCGGCACTTTCCCATTTACCTGTTTAAAAGAGAGGAATTTAAGGAAAGGGGAGTTGAAATTATCTGAGATGTTTAAGGAGTTGGAAGTTGAAATTATGTGAGAGTTACTTGGGAAGGTAGAAATTTCTTCAGAAGGTATAGCTAGTGAGTGGAATAAAATGAAAACGGAGTTTAAAAACAGGGTAAAAACAAAGGAGAAAGATGTTAAATGTAATAGGAATTTAGAGAGGCTGACAAGGCTTAACGTGCAGCAGAATAAGGAGAATCTCTCAGAACAAGAAGAGTGCTAAAATGAAAATAAGGGAGTATTTGGATAATACTCATTAACTTAGAAAGATTGCTGTTAAGCCACTATTTCTTGTAACTCCAGAGCACAAAAAGATTGTAGCACAATGACTTGGGTAACAGAAAGTAGAAAAGGTTGCTGTCAAAACTGGTGAGCCTATGACAAGAAAAATAACTAGAAATCCTATAGAGGTATTAGGTATTTCAGAAATGTTATGAAAATATGCATAAAGTAGAGAAACGTGGAAACGAAGCAACGGCACAAATGGGAATATTTATAGAAGACTTAATTATGCCAAGCTTAGAGGAAGATGCGATATAAATAATGACACTTAATCAATCTACAGTCTCCCAGAACAGATGGTCTTCCTGTGGAAGTTTGGAAGTTAGGAGAAAGAAAAAGAACTGGAATATTTTATTTAATAGTATTTTAAAAGGATGAGAAGCACCAGCCTCTTGGAAGAAAGCTGTGGTGGCCATATTACCTACAGAGGGTAAAAATCATACTTTTGGTGGAGTTAAGAAGGAGGCTTTGATTTGACAACCAGTGGCATAAGTCTAGGAAATCTGTCTGGTCTTTCTGGAGGTTAGGTGCTGAGTTGTTTGTGTGAAATAGTATCATGAAGTAATATTACATATATTCTACATCAAGTTGGAGAAAGAGACACAGCTATGAATGCCTCCATTAAAGGAATCATGCATCCGTTCTGTAGCTGGTGGTGACGGGAGCTGCAAATTGTAATGATGTGCTAATAGCTTGTGTTTCTATTATACAATGACCTCTTTTAACACATTTAAAGATCACTGCTTGTGAATGTTATTATTTATTATTATTTATTTATTTACATTTGTTGACCGGGAGAGTCCGACTGGACACAGGTCCATTTTCAGCGGAGGCCCAGGGAGAAAAGCTCAATATTAAGTATTATTTGCATTATACAGTTAAAAAAACATAGCATTTAAATATAGACATTAGTCCAGTTGACGACGCAAGACAAGAAGAAAACAGATGTAAAACAGCTGTACAGCATAGTACAATTTTGTCATTTAATGAGATCATTATCATGCTCGCCCTTCTTGGAGTGACTTAGGGTGAGAGGATGTCTTTTGACTGAGTGATTTAATTGTCAGCTGGTGGAGGACATTCAGATTATGGCATTCCTCAATGAAGTAGTTTGTTTTTGTTTATTAGCTAGGTAGAGGACAGCACAGGAAGGCAAAATTATTACTATTTCTTCTCTGGGAACAGATGGCAGAGAAGAGTTTCAACAACTACAGAGTTAATACGTTATTTATTTATTTATTTATTTATTTATTTTTTAGGTGGAGTCCACCATTTATTTATGTGCATGAGGTTATGTTTCAGCATGGTAGAACTGGTTTTATGACTTATTTGCCTTCTAATTCCTATGGTACTTCTTATGTACTTAACGGTCATTTGTGGATATGCTAGAACACTGACGCAGGTCAACCTTTTAAGGGCTCAGTACAGCAGAATCGAACAGAGTAGACAGAGGAAAGTAAAGTTGACAGTTTCAAATGGATGAATGCGTAGTAACAGATAGTAAAGAATGTGTACAAACAAACTATCAGCACTGTAAGAAAAATATATGTAAAAATATAACAGTGTCTGAAATGGAAGACATTTTAAATAATTGGTTCAAAATTCAATATATTTAGTAAACGTTCAATACATAAAGTATATACAATTATGAGTACAGAGCACACTGAAGATGGAAGAGAAAGTTAAGGTAAGGTGAAAGGGATGTGTGAAAAATGATATTCAGATGCTTTTAGGCAGACTATGGAAGGTTTGGTAAGAACGGAGTGAACCTGTCTTCAGTGGGAGGTATTCCCATATGGAACAATCTAGTGTTGACAATCTCTGGTCATTATGGTGATGTCTGTTCCTGTGTTAAGTATGGAGGAGATTTTGTAGGGTTGTGATTATGGGATATAGGTAGTGTATCCTTTGGTAAATCTGTTTTTCAAAAAAGGTAATGTCTGTAAGTCTTACCCTTAGACTTTATGGGTGGAGGGTTGGTAAAGGATTCAAAATTGGTTTAGTTAGAAGCCGTTTTGCCTTTTGAAGGACATTGCAGTGATTTTCTCTTTTTGGAAACAGATGAATCTAGAGATCTGTTAACTGTTGTTTGGAAGGGAAATTTTTTGTTTGGTATGAGGATTATAAAATTTATTTTTTGTGGCTGAATATAAGTTTATTGTTTGAGTAGCCAGTTAGGAAGGAAAAGTCTTCAAGCATAACTTCTTGATAAAATGGAGTTGCTGGTGCTGCTGGGAAAGCACTCTTTCTGAACAACTAATTTATATGTTTGGGTTGCTCTGACTAGGCTTATCAATGATCTTCCAGGCCAAGTTGAATGGTATGACCACATAAACCAATGTAGTTGCACTAATGGGTATAATAATTTAACTGCCTTGTTGTTAATACTCTGAGAAATGATGAAGTGAGTTCTGTAATCTTATAATCCAAGATATTTTATTCATTACAGACCAGATGGCTGTATAGTCCACATATCTAATTGTTTTTTTAATTCTTAATTTTTGTTTTTTAATTGTGTTTTAAGTTTGAGTTGGAGCCATAACTTTATTACAATATTGCTAAATGAGGCTGTGTTTGAATGTAAGTAACATGTTTTAATATATATCCAAAGATGAGTAATAGTTGAGTACCATGTTAGGGCTGTCATTGAACTCGAAAAGGTTACCACAACGTGTATCTTGTGGTACCCTTTATAAATTCCATCCAATGCTTTTTACTATTGGTTTCATTTGTTTTACAAGTCTCTCATTTTAACTATAGTTTGGAAGTTATTTACATGTAGATGGGATTTTCTTCCTTTTTTTGGCATATTTGATTTCAGTTCTTTTTACTGGTGGGTAAATGTATTCTCTTGTGGATGAGAATTAGCTGAGTATGTGCTTATCCATATAATGTCTATGGGGTTAAAGAAAAATCTTTCTCCAAGTGCTTTTGTGTGGGTTTTTTGTAGTTTGAGTAGTCCTCTTTTACATGAGGATAAGAGACAGGAATGTGAGAGGATAACAGACAGGAATGTCAGAGGATAATAGTAAGGAATGTAAGTGCTTAGCTGCAGTTTCCTGACGAGGTTCTTCATAGGTTCATAGGTACTTACCAGGCTATTTTTTATCTGTGGGGATTTTTAGAAGCCTAGCTGTGCATTCCCATGAAATTTCTTGCCCTTGTAATTTAAGTTTGAATAACCCAGGCCCAGCAGAACATTTATATGCCACCATTATCCATAAAGCACAGGGATTCTAAAAAGAGGTTCTTATCAGGCTATCGATCTCTGAGGATATTAGCATACATGCTATACTGCAAGACACTTACAGGTACCTACTGGCATGCTCTATAGACACTATTATATGTCAGTCTCTGTTACTCTAGTTAGGTAGAGTTGTCATAGTGGTCCATGATGAGAACACTTTGAATCTCAAGTTTTCTCAAACTATTGTATAAATAATATAGAGCAAGAGTCAGAAACGCTCCTAGGTTCATAGAAAAGTATAAGGCTAGCTGTCCTTAGCAGGCCATTTTAAACCTAGACAAATTCACTTTCAAATGTGAGAATCAAACCTGGTACATTATGTCTGTGAGATAAACACCTTAACTATTACACCAACCCGCGAACATAATAAGCCCACACAGTAGAAGATTGAGATGTTGACTGCTTTCTTGTGTTTTTGCTATTTATATCTAGAATTCAACAGATGTATTATTCATACATTAATGTGGATATAACTACAGTATCAGTATGTCTTGTGACAAAGATGCAGGGGATTATAAGTATGTTACCCTGCCCAGTTTACTGTAAGGCCATCCCATATTCACTTATCAGATGCCGTTTTTTTTTTCCATTTCTATGCACATTTTCTCTGGAATGTGTGTATGTTTTGAGCAACAAACATTTGGAAATGTAGGGATGTGCTGTACCTAAGATGATAGTCAAAAAACTAAACAGTCCTGGATAAGGAGCCTCTTCAGAACAAATACTTCTACAAACAGGAACAGATGAGGCTCGCCACAGCAAATGTATAAAAGTCCAAAAGACTTTAATGAAATCTCACAAAATTGCACTGGGTAGTAAACGCTTTCACATTTAAATAATGCTTCCTCAGACTTTAACAACTGCAACAGCACATCTACTTCATTCAAATAGTGCTACCTTCAATTGTTAACCAATCACAGACAAAGCACAATCTGTAGCATCATGAATAATATACATATAGTTACAATCTGTTTAAAACATACTTCTGTAGTAAAAATACAGACTAACAACAATAAAACATCACATTGCTTACTCAATATATAGAGAAACATGATGTTTGTGCATTACATATAAAAATCTATCTAAAAACATATATTGTGTATAATTTTACTACACATTAAAAACATTTAAAAACTTATAAGTGATGACCAATGTCTCTGTGGCTAAAACAAAATAAAAAGACATTGAAAAATGATTTGATTATGCATACTATCTAATGTGCATATGAACGTGCTGCTAAAAAGGGTTTTAATGTCACTTTCTCATTGAGCCCATGTCCCCTGTGAGCCTGAAGTCTTAGTATCCATCTGTTCTCACTTTCCTCAGTCCGATTCTTCAAGTCACCTAATCTATCTGCCTTTCTCATCATTTCTAAAACACTGAATTTAAATTTGTGCATGGTACCTACACTTAGGACATGCCTAGCCAATGCATTGCGATTGTCCTGACACGTTCTCTAAGGCTTCTATTTGTCTTACCTATATAAAATGACCTGCATACCTGGCAGAGAGCCTGGTATATTAGGTCCCTAGACCTACAGTCTGCATATAGATTGAGCCTATACTCATGTCCTGTGTCTGGGTGTACAAAACAATTATCTCTTGACATATATGTGCATTGATTACATCTTCTGCATGGAAAAGTGCCATGCCTATTTGAATGAATCGGTTCTTTTGTATTATCTTCATAACACAATAATCTCTTCAAAGACTTTGTGTTCTTATATGTAAAATTGGGTCTCGATCCTCCTGTCGCCATTATTTTATCATCTGTAGTTAAAATTCCCCAATTTTTATTAATTACATCTTTAATCTTCAGATTCATGTTGGAGCACGGGATTACTATTCTATTTTTCTTATCATGTTGTTCCTCATTACTAACTCTATCATTACTTCCCCTGTTCTTGTAAAGAAAGGGTTTCCCTTTCCCCCTTCTCTTTGGAGTAGTTCCCTTATATATATCTTCTACTTCCTTGTTACTATATCCTCTTTCTATAAAATTTTCAGCCAACATTTTCAGTTTCATCTCATAACTATCATCACTGGTTGTGAGACGTGACACTCCCAGTGTCTGGCCCTTTACAAACTTCTGATATATGTGCTGAGGATACATACTACTACGATGTAATATGTTATTCCTCCAACAGGGTTTCCTATATATATTAGAATGTATTTCATTATCTTTCTTAACTATTTGTACGTCTAAACCCTCTATCATTGTGTCGGAACTTTTACATTCAAATCTCAAAAATTCTTTGGTAACATTGATGTCATCAATAAAATCACTTAATTCAGACTCAGTCCCAGCCTACATAAAAAAAGATGTCGTCCACAAAACGTTTACAGAACTTAATGTGATTACTATATAAAGCATTTTCCATCACATAATTGCCCTCCCAATATGCTAACACCAAGTTAGCGTATGAGTTGGCACAAGGAGTCCCCATGGCAACCCCTTTATTCTGTAAGTAATATGTACTATTATATAAAATACGTTATTACTTAACACTAAATCAAGTAGTGATAAACTTCTAATAATCGAGTCCCTGGGGACCCCTTGTTGTATCAAAAAAAGTCTCACAAAGTCCATTCCTATATTATTTGGAATTGATGTAAATAAGGAAACAACATCTAAGGTGACAAGAAGATCGTTGTTCACATTATCTACTGAAGATATGTAGTCCGCATAACTTTCCAAGAACTCTCGAGTATCTTTTACTATAAAACTGGTCTTGTCTACGACTGGTCGAAATTGCTTCTCAATATATATTGATGCAGGCTCTGTAAGCCATCCACCTCCTGAGACAATAGGCCTCATGGGTGGGTTTATTAGTGTCTTATGTACTTTGGGGAGTCCCCTAAAAACAGGAACCACAGGCCTTTCAACTAAGAAATATTTATACAGGTCTCCATCGATTGTGTTACATAAAAACAAATCATATAATTCAGAATGCACATTCCTAATTAATCTATCTAGAGACATTGCATTTAGAACCTGATACGTATCATTATCATTTAACATTGTCATCATTGTAGTAGAATACATTTCTAAATCTAACTACAGCACCACCTTTATCAGCTTGTCTAATCACTATGCTATCATTATCTTGCAGTTTCTTAATGGCTTGATATTCCTCATACGTCAAATTATAAAAATCTGGTTTACTATTAAGGTTATATAACTCAAATAGATCTCTTTCACAAGCCTTCTCAAAAGTATCAGGTAGCGGATGCCCTTTGGGTATGAAGGTAGAAGGTTTAACAAACACATTTCTATCACCCACATCATTTTGTCCAAACAGCATTTTTAAATTCACTTTCCTGGTAAAATTTTAATGTCTAATAAAATATCAGTCACAGCAACAGATTTAGAAGGTATAAATGAAAGACCCTTGTTGAGTAAGGATCTTTCACTGTCAGTTAAACTATAACTAGAAATGTTTACCACTAAGTCCTCGGTATGGGCTTGAGCACCTTCCTTTGGAACTCGTGAAAGAGTAGATTGTGTACCAGGAAGTAATGTTTTTGCTCCAACATTCTAGGGATCTCAAGTCTTCCTTGGCACTCCCCCTAACATGTATGTGTTCTGCTCACCTACTATGCTAACACCCCCTACCTTTGCTAATGGTTTTATATCTTTTTGTAGTTTACAAACAAAGTGTTGATTTCTAAGTAGCAACACTTTGGCCTTATTAGTTTGTGTGTGTGTGTGTTTATCTGTTTGAAGTTTATGTTGTTTCTCAGTAGCCACATGGTATTTATGGGAAAGGATAGGAATGTGAGTGTTTAGCTGTAGCTTCCTGATAAGGCTTTTGGCATACATACATGCTCTATGGTGGGACTCTTACAGCTACCTAGTGGCATTATCTGAAATTTTCATTATATAACAGTTCCCATTAACCTAGTTAGGTAGAGATGTCCCAGTGGTCCATGATGAGAACACTTGGGTGTCAAGGTTTCTCAAATACACTCTTTACTTAATACAGAGATAGAGTTAGAGGCATTCAGCATAAGCAGTAGAAGACTGAAATATTGGATGTTTTTTGTATTTTGTGTATTTTGTAAGTAGAACTTCACACACACATGCTATTTTTCATACATTGATGTGTATACAATCACAGTCTGAGTATGTCTGATGATAATGATGATGCACGGGAGTATAATGCTGTTACCTTTATTTAATTTGTAATCATCATCATGTCACTTAACATTTATTTCCCAAATGCTGTTGATTTGCCTTCATTATTGTGCACATTTACTCTGAGATGTATCTATCTTGTGAGATGGGGGACAGACATTTGTAAATGTAGGGAG
Organism: Protopterus annectens; assembly: GCF_019279795.1. Lineage (NCBI taxonomy): Eukaryota > Metazoa > Chordata > Ceratodontiformes > Protopteridae > Protopterus > Protopterus annectens. Next base: position 711,343,049 of record NC_056748.1, on the reverse strand, counting down.
AAGCTGTGTATGAGTGGCAGGCCATGATCCAAGAATGGCTGCCTTTGTTCAGACTAAATTTTGGGGATCACCACTTTTGCAAAGCACCCCCCCCTCACACCTGTCATATATTTGCTTTGCTTACCTTCTCAGGAAATGTATTTGCTTGCTTTTACTTCATTGCATTGCTATTCAGCTTGAGTCCAGGGCTTGGATGAAAAGGGTCAAATTAGCAGCACGCTTACCCGGTCAACCAGTTGCAATAAATAAATTGGTAAGCAACTAAGTAAATACCCTCAGATTCCACCATTGCTAAGCAGTGGTACTGTAGCCTCATGTAGTCCATGCACAAACAGCTGATTTAAAAAAATGCTTTGGCCTTACATGTTTGTGTGTGTGTGTGTGTGTGTGTGTGTGTGTGTGTGTGTGTGTGTGTGTGTGTGTGTGTGTGTGTGTGTGTGTGTGTGTGTGTGTGTGTGCACGCGTGCACTCGCACACTTCCCTTTAGGAAAGATGCATAACAAATGTGTACTGATGATTGGACAATCAAAAAAAGTATGCTATTCTGTAAACTTGAAGGGATATGGCATGACATGTTTTTGCTCACATTTTTCCCTAGAGACCCGGTGAATTATTTATAACATAAATCTTCTGTATAAAAACTTTCATCAAGTCATTTGTACTGAAAAAGACAATTTGGTATTTTTCAGATGCAGTTGATGACCACAGATTGCTTTGTTTAGTTGAAGCACTGGTAGTCAAACCGGACATCAACTTTTTAAATATTATTAATATATATTTTTTTTAAATGAGGAGGCACGTTCTCCCATACATACACATACCTCATGCAGGGTCATTGAACATGTCACTCTCTAAAAATTGTAAACAATTCCAAGTTTAAAAAGATTTTCTTGATAAACCTGTTTGACTGCGTGACTCGCTGACATACATAACCTTTTTTCTGATAAATACACGTCTATCCAACGTTTAGAAAATCTTGAGGATTATGATTTTCAAGATACTTATTCAGATCCCACACATTTTTGAATTCTGTTCTATTCTCTTTTTACCCCTAATCTCTCTTCAGACAGATCCTACGATTTGAGGGTAATCTAAGATCTCATAATCATACACTGACCACCCTTTCAGTGAATTAATGATTTCTTGTAACGCCTCATCCCAAGGGCCATACTTTGTATCATCAAAAACTGTTTCCTGTTACTCGCAATTCCTTTATATATGTTGCCTGTATTAGTAAATGTGTCATACCTTCCAACATCATTCCTCAAAATTGTCCAAATTAACTGCTTTTAGTCTACCTTTATTTTTTGGAATAAACTGTGCACTATTTTAATTCACTTATCAGAACTACCCATTAGCTGTTTATGATATTAACCTAATATCTGCATAACGTGCATACATTAGTTCAGTTCAGGGAGGGTGCAGGTGGTGTTTGCAAGCTATTTATACAGACTGACAAAAAGTTCACATTTTCTCCAGCCATACCTTCTATGTGTGTATCCTGTTACTCCACTAACTTTATTTTCTGCTTTTTAGCAACACTCACTCGCTTAACTGTAGGGTATCAGATAAATTCTATCCCTATGTCCATTCAATCCTGTGTTGTCAATCATCTCATAACTGTGTAATAATTATCTGAAAATGTGTGTTGCACTTGAAAACAAATTTTAAAGGGACACTAATGAGCTGTGCAGTATTTGCCAGTTGAGAGATGAAACCATTGTTCAGATCACTCCTATAAGATGATTTTAGGAAATCTTATCCTGCATAGATTTGAATTTTCAAATGAAAGTATCTGGACTGTAATCTGCAGTAAAGTTGTTTAATTGCACTTTTGAAAAAAAAAAACAGTTGAATGTCATAACTTGCATTTGTTATCTAAACTGTTGTTCTGTAGTCACTATGTTGGATTTCTCTATGTTTGTCTGCTTACAGACAGAGACAGTGAAATTGTAATGCTTTAAATCCTTTCCAGCACTTTAATGCAGTGTGACCAGGTGTTTCCTACTTCTGTACTGTCCACAGTTGGAAATTGTCCCCTTGTTCTTGTACCCTGGCACTAGAATGTTTATTCTATAGTCATCTGGGATATGTCATTCTCTACATACTGCTATGAGTCACCTCTGGAGCCATTTCTCCATAACTCACCCACTGTCTTGATCATATCTGCTATGACCTCATTTGTGCCTGCTGTTTATCCTGACTTCATTTTCCTTTGTTCCTGTTCTTACTTCTTTTAGTGTCAGGCCCTTATTCATCTGAATCACAGGCTGTGCATGGGGTAGTACAGCTTCTCTGAGTTTTTATATTTTTCAGAAGCTGCTGGAAGTAATCCTTCCTTCTGCCTTTGATGTTCTGTGGACTGGTGAGTAGGTTGCTGCTGGAATCTCTTATTAATGGTGTCTGATGACTGTTTTCTTTATCTTTCTGTCCTTGCCTTATTTTCTTTTTGCCATATGCTGAGTCACTTTTCAGAAGCTGGTCGAGAGCCTATGATTACTTGTTCTTTGGTACTTTGACTGCTGTCTTAGCCTCTTTGTTAGACAACCAGTATCCATTTTTCCCTGGTCTGTCTTTTCTAACTCTCACTTTTTACTGCTCTACTACTTTCTTTTGATAACTTTTTGGACTTCTGCCTTTTGCCACCAGATTTGCTTATATGCCTTATTTCCATACGTAGCTCAGCAGCATATCTGTTCTATAGTCTTCACACATGCTGTTTTAAGAGACTGCCATTCTTCAACTCCACCTAATTTTCCTCTTCTCCTCCTCCTCCTCTCTTCTCTCCACCACCACCACCAGAGGCTTAAACATTTACATAGGTAGGTACTAGGCTATAGGCCCTAGGGCCTATATAAGCCTAGCCAAAAATGTACACTGGCTTTCGCCACCCAAGAAAATTATTTTCCTGTGCCCCTGTCGAGCAGAGCCACAGAAGTGATCCCTGGGGTGAATTTCCTATTTCCCATCCAGTCATCAAGATTTTTACTTTCATTCCACTCAACTTCCAGGTCTTTAGCCTAGTTTCTTGGCCTTAGAGCAATTGATAAAGCAATATGCAGAATAACTGAAAGCAAGATGGGAGATAAACAGCTTTGATTCATAGCAGAATGTAGCACAACCAACCCAATATTTGCAGTGAGGCTGATAGTGGAGAAGAAACTATAGATGAGAAAAAGAGTCCTACTGGGCATCCTTAGACTTGGAGAAAGCATAAGCCAAGGTACCATGAAATCAGATATCAGCAGTCCTGTGATAGTTCTAGATAGTTTAACCTATGTACACGGACTCAATTACATAAATACAAACAGTGGTAGGACTCACAGAGGGTTTCAGTGGGAGTGGGGTCCGTCAGGGTTCAGATGTGAGCCCACTACTTTTCTTACTAGTCATGGACTATGTTAGCAAACATGTTGAAGGGAAGAAATCAACAAAGCTGCTGTAGGCAGATGATGAGACATTGCAAGCAAACTCAGAGCAGGATCTTCACCAAATGACAGATGAATTAAAAACTGAAGGCACATGGGATGAAACTGAGTACAGACAAGGTAGTTGTTATGGCAGCACATTGGGGGAATAAGAATAAACTGAAAACTGATATAGAATGAAAATAGTGGAGCAAGTTAACAACTTCAAATATCTAGGAGAGGTAGTCAAGAAGGAAGGTCAGAATAAGGAGGTAAAAGTCAGAGTCAGAGGTGTTGCAGTCACCTGGCACAGAGTATCAGAAGTAATGTGTACCAAAGAAGTTGAAAAGTAAGGCGTACAAAAGAGTGTTGTAACCAGTACTTCTTTAGGATACAGAGACCTGGGAAGTGAAGGCAGTGCAGTTGAGGAAGCTAGATGTAATGGAGATAAAGTGCTGGAGATGGGTAGTAAAATGCACACTGTTGAACAGATAAAGGAATACTGGCATTAAAGCTGAAGCCAAAGTAGTTCCCGTTGCAGAGAAGGCAAAGTGAACAGATTACAGTGGCTTAGGTACAAATGAAAGAAAGTCAAATATGACTTGGTAAAGCAGATTTGGTGAGACAGGGAGAAGGCAAGAGTAAAAGAGGACATCCAGCAAAGAGATGGCTGGATTATGTGAGGAAAGAGCTATGACATTCAGGCATGACTGCTGAAGGTAGAAGAGTGGCACTTAATTGAGATAAGTGGCAATAGCTGACTTGGCAACCTGACCCAGACAGAAATTGAAAAAACAGGGGTGTTGATGATGATGAATACTTCTAGTTCTGGCACTTTATGCTTTAGTATTTAACAGAAGGTTTTGCTCATGAAAGAAGTACTGGGATATGGAATTCACTGCACTGTGTAATTTGCAGCTGAGTAGTGAAACCTGTGATTGTAATGTGGTTGTATACACAGACTTCCTGTATTTGGAATATAACTGATTTTTTTTTAACTTATGGGGCTTTCTGCAACAGCTATGAGTTTAAAAATATGCTGGCATTTTTCTTTTGCATGCTAGTTGCTTCTTTGTGGCCAGTGAATAGAAGTTCGCTCTGATCAGCCATGCCTAATCTTAGAAAATCAAGGTTTCACTTCACCATTTACGAAATGCTCCTTCTGAATATCATTTGCATTTTGAAGTGTAACACAGTGTGCAGTTTAGAAGTGTTTTAATTGTGATTTATCAATTACATGATCTTGTTCTGTTTGGGTATCTGGAGGCAAGTGGAACAATGACTGTAGAAAATTATGCTGCTCATCATTTTAACGTTCTTTCTATAATCACCACTTGGCTTACATTCAGTTAGTCTTGAAATCAGATCAGAATCACAAACTGCTGAAGCATAGCTGAAACACTGATATATATATATATATATATATATATATATATATATATATATATATATATATATATATATATATATATATATCATAGGATCATAGGATCATAGGCGGTTACTAGGCTAATGGCCCTGGGGCCCTTACAAGCCATGCCAAGAGTTTATCCCCAAAAAGAAACCTCAGTCAGCACCTGTCGCCCCTGTCAATGAGGGACATAGGTGTAACCCCTGGGACAAATTTGTGGTTTCCCATCCACTCATCAAGGTTGCACTTGAAGAGGGACAGCGAGGTGTTCTGTTTGACGTGTATGGGAAGTCTACTCCAGAGACTGGGCAGCCTCTGGCAGACAAACCTGTCTCTCCAGCAGGTTTTATTGCTGTCGCATATTAGATTCAGGCCTTTTGAATGGGTAGTGCGTGAGAAGTTAGACTTATGAATATGGAGCATCTCTAGTAGGACAGGGTCTGAGATTACCTTGTAGGCAAGACACAGATCACGTCTGAGCAATCTGTATCATACTGAGTAGAGTGAAAGTGATTTGAGCCTGTCTGCATAGGACAGGTGTTGGAGGCCATGGATTCTCTTTGTGAGGTATTTCAGTGGTCTTTCCAGTTGGTACAGATGTTTGGAGAGGTACATCCCAAATGTGGTGTTATACTCAATTATTGGTCTAATGAGGGAGGAGTATAAAGAGGTAATAACCTCTTTTTTTCTGGATGCAATCTCTTTACTTATGAGATGAACCAAGTAAAAGGCTTTTCTGACCACTGCCACTACATGATGGTCAAATGTGAGGTTGTTATCAACCTGAGTGCCCAGGTCTCTTACCACAGGTTGTGTGCTTAGGGAGTTTCCGTTGATGTGGTAATCAGTAAGGGTCATGTTTTTGTGGAATGGTATGATGATACTTTTTTTGCATTTAGCTTGAGGCCTTGACTTTGGCACCAGTCATTAGTTGCTGTGAGACCCTCTTGCAGTATGTTTAACATCATTTGGGGAATCAATGACAGCACCCAACTTACAGTTGTCTGTAAACTTGGTCAGCCACAGGCCTTTTGTCTTTGCTTGGACCTCTGAGAAATAGATGCCAAACAGTAGGGGTCCCAGAACAGATCCCTGGGGAACTCCACTAGTCTACTATCGGAGGTGGAGTTGCCTACCTATTTTGACTTTGAGGGTCCTGTCGGTGAGCCAGTTGGCCACCCACTTGCTGAGATAGGGATTTACGCAAAGTTGTGTTAGCTTTTCAATGATGCCTGAGTGGGGGGATTGTGTCAATGGCCTTGGCCAATTCAAATTAAGCTGTATGTACTGACTTTCCCTCATCCAGGGCCTTGGTGACAGTCTCAAAGAAGTCAACCAGGTTCAGCAGGCAAGGTCTGCCCTTGACAAATCCGAACTGGGTGGGTTCAAGTGCTTGGAGATTGCATATGTCCTTGTTTATGAGATCCATAATAATACTCTCCATGGCTTTACAGAAAATACTTGTCAAGCTAATGAGGTGATAGTTTCCAGGGTCAGTAGTGGCACCACCTTTGTGCAAGGGGATGGCAATGGCAGTTCTCCACTCTGCTGGAATGAAGCCAGTACTTAGGCTGTGGTTGAATAGGGTGCTCAATGGAGAAGCCAGTTCTTGCCAGAGATGGTGCAGAATACATCCTGGAATACTATCAGGTCCCATGGAAGCTGTGTTCTTTGCCTTGGATAGGGCCTGTAACACTTAATCTACAGAGATGTGAGGTGCGAGACAAGTATCGGGGATGTCAAAAAGGCCTTTGGGTGGAGACAGGGGGTGAAATGTGTGCTGAACCTATCTGCTACCAGGTTGGCTAAGTCAACAGGATCAATGTAAGTGATACTGTCAATTACTAATTTGGAACACACCTGGGCTTTGCCATGGAGGTTCCTGACTTAACTGAAGAAGGCTTTATGGTTTCCCTTTGTTATGGAGGCTAGTATCAATTCATAATTGGCCTTGGAGGTTTTCACTAGTGATCTAACTTGCTTGTTGAGGCTAAAGAGGGAGTTTTTCCAATTTAGAATTTGTTCTTTTTTACCCTTAGACAACAGTTTCTTCCTTTTTGTTGTAAAGCCTGTTGATAGAGGATGTCCACCAAACAGGTTTGTGTTTCCTTGAGGAGCAGGTTTTAGTTCTAGTGGGTATGGCTGAGTCCATGCAGTTGTACATGTGCTTGTATACTGCATTGGCATACTGTCCAGCATAGTTGCCTGCATCCTCTGAGGGGGCAGTGGTGTGAAGCTACAGATACCCTCCCTTAGGAGGTTGTAGTCAGCTTTTGAGAAGTTATTTAGCTTGATTAAGGCTGGAGGGGTTGGGTGAGATAGAAACTTCAAATGAGGCAGTCCGATGATCTGATCTCACAAGGGAAGAACATACTATGGAAGTGGTGCAGCGGTCACCCATTTTGGTGATAACCAAGTCCAGAATGTTATCTCCACTTGTGGAGAACGAGACAAGCTGGTCTACTGCATTAGAATTGATAAAGTTGAGGAATCATTGAGAGAGTGCATTAGTGCAAGAATAGTTCACCCAGTCTATGGTGGGGTAGTTGAGGTCACCAAGGATCAGGATGTTAGGGGGTACCTTGATGGAGTCAGGTAGATCCAGGTAAGAGGAGTGGGTGTCCTGAGTCATGGAGGGGGGTCTATAGCTAGTTATAACTTGGATAGGTGTCTTGCCAACTGTCAGTTGTACCTGGAGTAGTTCCAGTGTATCATGCTGGCAAACCAGTCTGGAGGTGTGCCTGTGCTTAATGAAGACAGACACTCCACCACCCTTAGTCTTCCCGACCTCATTTTGGGGTCGGAATATGTGGAATGAGGTATAGCCTGGTAAGGCAGGAGTGCTCTCCACAGCCTTGAACCAAGTTTCCGTGACCACACAGACATAGATTCATAGGTTCATAGGTAGGTAGGTACTAGGCTATCAGCCCGAGGGCCTACGTAAGCCTAGCCAGCAAGGTTCCCTGGCTTATGCCACCCAAGAAAGTTATTTTCCTGTGCCACTGTCGAGCAGAGACACAGAAGTGATCCCCAGGGTGTATTTCGTATTTCCCATCCACTCATCAAGATTTTTCTTGAAGAGTGCTAATGAATGATTTTGTTTGACATAGATGGGTAGCCTGTTCCAGAGCATGGGAAGTCTCTGGGAAAGGAATCTATCCCTCCAGATGTCCAGTTTATTGTGGTGACAAGGTTTAGGTCCCTACACCATGTAGCTCAGCAAGATTGGGATTTCTTTATGTGTAGCATGTCCAACGGCTTTGGGTTTGACATAGCTTTATATGTTAGGCAGAGATCACCTTGGAGTAGGCGATATGCTACGGAGTAAAGCTGGAGTTTTTTTAAATGGTCAGTGTAGGGCATCTGTTTGAGGCCAGTAATCCTCTTTGTGAGGTACTTCTGTGGCATTTCCAGCTGCTGCAAATGTCTTGTGAGGTACATTCCAAAAGGGGCGTTGTATTCTATAATGGGTCTAATGAGTGTCGAGTAGAGGGGAACAATGACCTCTTTTTTTCAGATGAGAACCCTTTTATGATGAGGTGTGCCACATAGAAGGACTTCCTGACTACTGTGGCAATGTGACTATCAAAGGACAGACAACTGTCCACCTGGGTCCCACATTCGGTGTTAAGTAGACTGCTGTCTATGTAGTAGTTCATGGGTATAGAGTTTTTACCAAAGGGGATGACAATGCACTTTTTGGCATTGAGCTTGAGGCCATGGCTCTGACACCAGGCATCTGTCTCAGCGAGGCCTTTCTGTAGGATTTCCACATCATTTGGGGACTCGACTATGGCTCCTAGTTTGCAGTCATCTGCTAGCTTCGTTAGCCAGAGGCCTTCTATGTTAGTCTGTACTTCAGAGAAGTAGATACCAAACAGGAGAGGTCCCAGGACTGAACCCTGTGGTACACCACATGTCACTGATTTGAGGTCAGATTTGGAGTGTGCAACATTTACATTGTGGGTTCTGTCAGTGAGTCAGATGGCAACCCATCTTGTGAAGTAGGGATTTATACCTAGTTTAGTGAGTTTAGCTATAATTCCAGAATGGGGGATGGTGTTGAAAGCCTTGGCGAGGTCAAGATAGGCTGTGTGAACCACCTTACCCTCATCTATGGCTTTGGTGACTGCCTCAAAGAAGTCAATCAGGTTCAGGAGGCATGATCTGCCTTTCACAAACCTGAACTGGGTGGGATCCAGAGTTTGGAGGTTACCAATGTCTTTGTTTATGAGTTCCATGATGATAAGTTCCATGGCCTTGCAGACCAGGCTCGTCAGGCTAATAGGGCAATAGTTCCCGGGATTAGTGGTGGTTCCACCTTTATGGAGTGGGATAACTATTTCTGAATGCAATTCAGTGGGCACAAAGCCTGATGTGAGGCTATGATTGAACATGGTGCTTAGGTGGGGAGCCAGTTCATTCTGAAGTTAGTGTAAAATGCATCCTGGGATGTTATCTGGTCCAATGGATGCTGTGTTTTTGGCTTTAGAGAGTGCAGCTTTTACCTGCATAGTTGTGATTACAGGGACTCTGCATTCTTCCTGTATAGATATGGGCCCTTTAGGGGGTGGGGGGGGGGGTAAAGTTAGCACTGAACCTATCTGCCAGGATGTTGACAATATCAGTTGGTTCTGTAATTTTTGTGCCATTGTACTGTAACTCAGAGCATATCTGGGTGTTGCCATTGAGATTCTTGACGTAGCTATAGAATGCTTTGTGGTTGTCCTTAGAATCAGTGGCGATTTTGTTTTCGTAGCTAGCTTTGGAGGATCTTATAAGGGATCTCAGCTTCTTACTGAGGCTGACCAGGGAGCGCCTCCACTCATGGGATTTTACTCTCTTTTACAATAATTTCTTCCTTCTGTTGTACAGTTTGTTTATGGCAGGGGACCACCAGACTGGCTTCCTTTTTTTTTGAGGATAGTGTCTTGGTTCTGTTTGGGATAGCATGATCCATGCACTCATGTGCATATAGAGTGCTTATAGAGTGCTTTTGTGTAGGATTCAGCAGTCGTAACTGTATTGTCCATCTGCATGGGTGTCATGAAGTTCACCACTTCTGTCTTAAGAAGCATGAAGTTGGCTTTCGAGAAATTTTTTACTGTGGTTTCCTTAATGGGGGTGGGGGCGGGATGTGGATATCAAGGGTGATTAGCTTATGGTCAGATTGGATCAACGAGGAGTTGACTTCAGGTGTGGAACACTGGTCACTCATGTTGGTAATGACTAGGTCTAGGATATTGCTGCCCTGGTGGGGGTGTGGATAAGTTGATCCAGGGCATTGGAGTTTATGAATTCCAGAAAGTATTGTGTGAAGGAGTTGGTACACGAGTAGTTTTCCCAGTTAATGGTGGGGTAGTTGAAATCGCCATTATTAGGGTGTTTGGTTGAACCCTAATATTTTCCAGTACATCAAGAAAAGAGGAGTGGGAATCCTAGGGCATGGTGGGGGATCTGTAGCAAGCTACAATTTGGATTGCAGTTTCACCCAGAGATAGTTGCACTTGGATAACCTCAGATGCATTATGTTGAGCAACTAGCCTGGAGGTGTGGATATCCTTAATGAATATGGACACACCTCCATCTTTGGTGTTCCGGTCCAGGTTACATGGCCGAAAAGTGTGGTATGAGTTATAGCCTGGTAGTGCAGGGGTGCTCTCTGGAGCCTTGAACCAGGTCTCAGTCACTGCACAGATATTGATGTTCTCCATTTGAAGGAGTACCTCGAGTGAGTGCATTTTGAGATTTAGACTTCTAGCACTAAGTAGCATTACCCTCAGTTTTTGCTTGCCTTTTCCTGTCACGGTGGTGAATTTGTCATTTGAACCTTGCCTAAAAAAGGCATTATAGGGGCGGCAAGAGCCTTAGCCAGTATCCAGAATCCCAGGGGCGACAGGTGCTGGCCATCTCTGGCAAAGCATCGTGGTCTGTCGACCATGTCATCCCAAGCAGACAGATACTGGATCCCCTTAGAATGACACCAGAAGCTTTGCCAATTGTTGAAGTCAATCATTTTGTCCTTATACTGCGGTATCATTCTGGGCGATGATTGGACAGCTCTTCCA